>NC_056466.1:25964647-26244082 GCF_008729295.1 Plectropomus leopardus | reverse complement strand
AAAAAAAAGCTTTACACTAAGATTATCTGTACTGACCCCACACTGAGGAAATCCACTAAATACAGCAGCCCAGGAAACAAAAGTAAAGGAAAAAGTGAGTGATGAGTGATAATTGAAAATAAAACAAAATAAAAACATGACAAAAAACACAAAAAATATATAAGAATATAAAATATAAGCACAATATAACACAATTGGGGTTAGCATTGCACACACATTAAATTGAATAAAACACATCTCTGCTTGGGCAGTCTTTAAGGTCTAGTGTGTGCAGTATAGTGACATCTAATGATGAGCTTGCAGATTGCAACTAATAGTACGAAAATATAAATGAAACATCTACCCAACCCTTCACATCTAAGTTGTTTTTATTTATATGTTGTTTTTTTTTACATTGACAAAATCTAAACTCAGTAATCAGAATGGGGGGGCACCCTGATAGTTACATGGATACTGCTCTGCCACGTAATTTCAGTGTCCTGGGTTCAACTGTGGGATGACCCTTTGTTGCATTTCATAGCTCTCTCTCATTACCCCTGTTTCTAGTCTGCCTCTATACTGTCACAGTGTTAATTGTCCAATTACAGTGAAAATGCCAAAAAAACAACTTTTAAAAAAATAGTGAGACTGTGCAGGCAGGCATTTCTTATAAGGCTATATTTGTTGTTGTGTTTTGCTTTGGTTTTTTTTTGATCATTGACTGGTCTGAATTTGTTTTTCTTGTCCTGTGGGGAAATGACAGGAAAATTTGTTTTCTTTTTAAACTAAAATAAATTCATGGACAAACTATTAGAGTTAAAATAGATACAAGGCTATCATTTAAATTAATTGCATTAATTTTGACATGTGGGGGTTGTTTTTTAGAATAGAATAAATACACAAGAATGATGACCTGCAGCTATGTGACTTCAGTATCTGACGCAAGTGTGTGTGTGGGTGTGTGTGTGTGTGTGTGTGTGTTGTGTGGTTCTTGAATGGCTCTCTGTCTTTGATTTTTCAGACTTCCTCTGCATCTGGAATACCAATTTCCAGACGCTCCAGGCAGGGAAAGAGATGGCGGGTAAAATCTACGGACAGGTAGGAATGCTTTGGTGTATGAAGTGCAAAGCAAATTGTTCTCTAGCATTTCTGTTATAATATCAGTGAATGAATCAATATACTGTTAATGATTTTTTTTTTTTAGCTTAATCGCCAGTGTGTACATGAGCTTATGTTGCTGAGGTTAGAAGTACGCACCCACCGCCCACTCATGCTTCCTTCAGTGTTCTTTGTACTGCAGGCCAAAGTTCCCTGTCCTTCCAGCTGCTGGGTGCTGATGGAGGACTGTATGACTTTGGTAGAGCATTGTGTCTGCTCTCCACTGTGACGGGGCTCACTGTCCCTCCTCACAACTTAATGGCAGTTTACAATCTTAATATTGATGCATAAATAGACGAGTTGGGCTAGTTTACAAGTGCACGCTGTTAAACTATGTGCCATTAATTTCTGTTTGTGTTCACCTTTTTTCCTCTCTCTTTGATTCAGCTGTGGAGTTATTCAAACAAGTTGTTCATCCCACACGGGAAAACGCTCTCTGTTATTCCATATGAGTGCCCCAAATCTAACCTGGCCTCTGCTCTGGGAAAACTAAGGCAGGTCAAGACTGAAGGTGAGCTAAAGGGAATTCGTAGTAGTGCTCCTGCAGCAATCCAAACTTTATGCGAAAGACATAAATTAAACAGAAAATTTTGATGCCCGATAACACTAATTTAGTCTTTATAAATAATACTGCAAAAATGTGCATGTTCACTCAGTTCAGTGTGGGTTTTTTTTCCTGCTGCTTAAGAGTCCAAAGCTCCCACTTCTGTACCGTCTTGGAATAACATTCTGCATGAAGAGAAAGCTCATCCCTCCCGGACAGTGGAGACCAGGAAGACGGTATGTTGGAGACATTTTCATGACAATATAAGAAAAGTTTCACAGATGGAAAGAGGCTCAACAGCTGCTGTATGAATTGCTGGTGCATCAGTCCCACACACCGTTGCTTTTGCTTACAGTGTTTCCCAGATCAACGGCTAATTGACACTAGCTCCATATGAAATAGTCATTTACAGTAGTTACATTGTTCACAAAACGTATAAGATTTTGTCTTGTGGTAAGAGGAAAATTCATAATACTACAGGGCCACTGTATTGTTTATTAGTAGATTTATCTATGATGGTAATCTAAATTAGTATGTAAAGAAGTCTGTATCACAAAACAGCTCATAAAATTCCTGAATTAACATGCACCCACTTGTGAAACACTTTTTGCAAATTAGCAGTTCACTGCTTTTGCCGTTTAAAGTTCTGTGTATGTTTGAATGTAACGTTACCTAAAGAGTAATGGTCCAGTAATGCTCCTGTCAGTGGTGTCATCTTTGTTTTGATTTTTTTTTTCTCTTTCCACACAGAGAACAACCCGTAAGAGCCAGGCAGCACCTACTTTCACAAATGAGCAAGTTCTGGAGCTCATCAAGGTAAAAAAATATATTTTTAATGTCTCTCCTGCAAAATACTGAAACAGCATTGACAAAAAATGAATATTTCAGGGTTCCCACGATCGTGGAAAACGTGAAGAAGTCAGGGAATTTCACAATCACGTTTTCCAGGCCTAGAGAAGTCATGGAATTAGTAAAAATCATTTTTTGAAAAGTCATGAAATTTTGTTGTGTGTATTGGATCTTTTTACAGTAATCTTCAGTAGATACTCTTCCAGATGATGAAACATAACAACAAATGTATTTTCTGAAGTTGTTGGTGTAACGTAGCTCTAATATGTGTTGACGTGTGACCATTTGTTTACCATCACATACATTTCTTTTTCTTTTTTCTTTTTTTTTGCATTTCCTCTCTCTCCCATGTATGCCAGTGCTTCAAAAATATGTTTGAATGAAGTTCTACATCGAGCATTTAATATATTTGAAAGCACCTGGCAAGAAGGGCAAGAAAAAAAAAATATGGGTCCTTGATAAGTCACGGAAAAGTTTTGAAATTTTGTCCATGAAAATGCCTGGGAAAACTGATTTTTATAGACTAACAATAAGATAAATGAAATATTTAAATGTCCTCCTCCAGACGGCATCAGTAGAAGAGGTCCAGAAAGAGGTGGAAGTGCTCCTCTCAAGGACAGACATCCAGGACCTGCAGCCCTCAGTGGGACAGCTAGCATCAACTCTTGTGTCCCGGAGTCTTGAAGATCCAGCCTTCTACACCCCCAGCAGCCTGGCACAGCTGGTGCACACTCGCTGCCTCTGCCACAGGTCAGTAAGGGATGGCAACAGAACCCAGGTGATATTGTATTTCTTTAAAGGAGAGGTATGTGGCATTCAGAGAATATGTATGATTTAAAGCTGGGACACACGCTGGGTGCTACTCCTGTGATTACTCTGAGAACTTCAAGAGCAGGATGCAGGCTGCGTATGAGGTTGCTAAGTGACCATAATCAGCACTGTATCAAAGCCTACTTACTAGAAACCCTGCGTGTAGAGCTAAATTTCTTCCAGGTGTTGTTTATTAGGTGTAGTATATTCTCTTTGGGGCAGGTGTAAAGCTCTGTGTTCCTCCACAATAAAGTGATCAGTACCCCCTCCATATTTACCACTGACTGATATTTACAGAAGAAAGAGACTGCCGGCTGTGATTTGTTGTTCCATGTCACATGACATGCGGTGCATGCTATTGCTTTCCAAATGTTGAACTCTTTTTATTTCAGAATGTAGCCGTCTTGTCATTAAAAACAGGTGCTCGGGAATGCTTGAGCGTCGTAGCAGCGTTTCTCTCGCTTTTGAATGCATCCTCTGCCCATCTAAATGTGTAAAAAACAAGTATTTGAGGGCGAAAAAAGGTGGCTTGTGTACACAAATTAAAGTTGGGGGCAGGATTATCTACACACAGTTCTCAACATGGAGGTGGCTGAGCAGGCAGCCAGCAGCTAATAGTGCCAACTCAAAATACAGCACTGACAACAGCCACAGCGCTGACACAGTTAACCGGGGGAATCAGAGGGTTCGTGCTACACGTCTGTGACAACGCCATCCTGAGTTTAGTGGTAAACGCTGCATGAGGGCAGTGCAGAATGGCGAGTAGTTGGTCAATAGGATACACACAGAGACTTGCATGCACTAACACGAACGTGCAGTCAGACTGTTAAACACAACAAACAAAGAAGCTGAGATCAGGGCACTTACACAACAAGCAGGCAAATAGTTTGCTGCGATATGAATCCTCTGAATGTCGCATACAGAATCTTCAATGTGAAAGTAACTCAGAGCTGAAATATCGACTGTCAAAACTGTTAAATCGATATTCAGTGTGCAGAATGTATTTCTAAACCAGAATTTGAATGCAAATGTCATAATTTAGTACAGAAGATCAACCAGTGTTATTTCTGTTGAATGTGACCATTTTTCATCATGGCCCTCCACAGTGTGTGTCCTGACCTTGTGCTTCTGGCCCTGGAGAGGAAGGACTACTTTCTGTGTCAGCTCTGCCTGCAGTTCTTCCCTGACATCCCCGAGGCTATCACCTGTGCCTGCCTGAAGGCCTTTATCAGGTAAAACTGATGGTTCTCAAGTACACAACCCCTTCAATAAACACTGTAAGTAGAGTTCTCAACAGGCCAAAACCTGAACTAAAACCTGAACCAAACCGATCCATGTGAGTTGAATCCCACACCCCCCGTCCGATATCATTACATAAAATACTGACCCTGAGCCCGACCAAGCCTGACCTCCTTAAAAAAGCTCTAATCGGCTTCTAACGCCAGGGACACACCAGCAGTGTGGCGAGCTAACCAGTGGAAAATGAACCAACTCAGTGGATCACTGACTCCTCGCTGTATTTCCCCGCCAGAGAAGCTCCCTGCTTCGGTTGGGAGGGATGGTTGCTGCTCCCTCTGATGTCCATTGATATCAATCAATCAGTCAATCACTCTGTCAATCAATACAGGCTAATATATGTTGTATTTACATTTTTACTGAATTATTCTTACATAAATTATGTTCAGAGTGTTCTCTTATAATTTTGTTTTATTTATTTACTTTGAAAAACAAAGTGTTTTTTTTTCCCCTTTATTTTTATTCTCAGCCCTACCAGACCCGGCCAATCAGCGCACATTTACTGCCTGAACCCGACCGGTCGGGCATGGGTTGAGATTGAGAATTTAAACTGTAATACCGGTGTAAATTGATGTTGTTTTGATACTACCACTGTGGGGCACTAAAGTAACATATTTTTGTGATTTAGCAGGTCAAAAATCTGATCATTTGCCTGATTCAGTGTCATGTAAAATGTAAAAAAGGAACAAATAAACAGTGTGTTACTATACCCTGGTCTTGCAGTATGCCAGACGTCGATGCAGAGAAAGTGAGCCTGGAGCCTGACAGTGTCTCTCCTTCATGGAAACTCTAATGGCCAGAGAGCGTGGGCCGGCTGCTTTGCAGAATGGTTTCAGCCCCACCTTGGTTGACATGGAGCATTCAGACAGCGTCAGTGGAGGTGGCACCAGAGCGGAAGACAAAGAAAAGACCTCGACTTCAACAGAACAAATCTGTCCAGTGGGGTTACACAAAGCTGTTCTACTGTATCCTGCCAGTGCGCTGTCACTCAGACACAATATTTTTTTACCATTCTGTGACATTTTGTTGTTCACGATGAAGCAGATGCTTACTTTTTTTGTGTCAGTAACACTTTATATTTAAAGGTTAGATAGCATAATGGCAACCTTTTTTTGTGTTGAGTGATTTGAATTTGCTATGTATTAGTTCTTAACTCAAGCTGCACAGAAATGAGGTCCTGCAGACGGCGTACAGCGACTCTTTCCTCCTCCCACACCTGAAAGATCTTACCTCCCAGCAGGTTGTTGTGAGTAACAGCTGGTTATTTTTTGCCACATCTCTAAAAATAAAACAGGCAGCCATACCCACTGCACATTTTCAAAACACTAACTAGATGCATGTTCTCTCCAATCAGCTTTTCCTCCAGTACCTGCAGTTCCTCTACCTAAAATATTCCCAGGATGCTTTCCCACAAATGCACGGATTGAGATCACCAAGTCTAACTCAGGTCGGTGTCAGCATCTAACGAGATAATTAGGGTGGCCACACTTGACATATTGGCTCAGCTTGTATCTGTCTCACCGGGACACATTAAGTGACAAGTTCCGGAGGCGGAAAAAATATTTTGCTGACAGATTGTGGAATAATACAGACATGGTTGATGTCAGAGTCACATTCTGACCTGAACTGTGTGCGGTCTGTTTTAATCAAGTTCAGCCACAGTGCATTGACACAGCATAAAAAGATGGAGACTTTTTGCAACAGTTTTTACAAACTTGTATTATGCAACAAACATGTAAAAGCACTGGAATTGTGATTTTCAGAATTCCCGCTAAACTATGTTATTTTTTTTATTTTATTTTTTTTTTTACCTTAAAATGGTCTTAAAGAAACGGTGGGATGCTACCATGAGGTCATTACAGTTTGAAAAGAATTCTATTATCAAAACCCTTTAACAGTCACACTTAAGAAATGCCTTCGCAAAAAATTATACATTATAGACCATGGACTGTTACCAAAATGCATCAATTTATTAGAAAAAATCTTAGAATAGTGCATTGTAAAAGTGCAAAAGTCAATATAATGTAACAGAAGTCAGAAAATATAAGTAACTTCATACAGTAAACATAAAAATTAATAGATACAAATAAAAATGAATCCAGTAAAAATTCCGTATGAAATATGTGGTAAAATAGTCAATGTTATATAAGAAAAATCTTAAAATAAAAGTAACTTCATCAAATAAAGAAATAGAATAAATATAAGAAGAAAAAAATTACAAATAGTAATGAATCTAGTGACAAAATCAGTTTAAAATGTATGGTAGAAAATAACAGTCAATTTAATATAATAAAAATAGAACTGAACAGAATAACACTATAATAAAACTATTTAAATGCATTGTAAAAACATCTGTATAAAATGAAATTGGGTTTGACCAAGTTTTTAGTAAAGCAATATGATCACAAAACATGTCAGCTGTGTGGTTACAATGCCTTTTAAAGGGTTAACTCAGCTTTCCTATGCATTTGATTGCAGATCATGGATTGGGTATGCTTGCTGCTTGATGCCCACTTCACAGTGCTCGTGATGACTCCAGAGGCCAAAGGCTTACTGCTGAACCTGCACAAATTTGTTAAGTCTCAGGTACCAAACAGTCTTGCTGTCTTTTGTCTGCTTTGTAGCTGCAGGTTAAATATTCTGTAAAACAAATGAGCATTTGGTGTGATTTTATCATCATGGTTATAATATAGTATATAATATATGGTTTATAATGTCCAGGGATTGGTTTTGGGCCGAGCTAAAGCAACTGTATTTAACAGTTTTCTCTTTGTCATTACTGTAATTTAATTGTTATTTACGACATCTATTGCACATCTGTCTGACCTGGAAGAGGGATCCCTCCTTAGTCGCTCTTCCTGAGGTTTCTACCATTTTTTCCCCCAAGCTACAGGGTTTTTTTGGGGGGAGTTTTTCCTTAGACGATGTGAGGGTCTAAGGGCAGAGGGATGTCGTATAATGTAAAGCCCTCTGAGGCAAACTCTGTTTTGTGATAATGGGCTTTATAAATAAAATTGAAATTGAAACAGCCTGTAGATCACTGCAGCTCATCAGAAAAACCGCTACAGCAGAAAAGTTATCCAAGAGAACAAATTTTCACCGAAATTCCCTTCTTTTGTGTCCACAGGTGAGACTGGTTTCTGAGCTTGGAAAGATTGAGGGAAGCCTTCAAGAGCTCAATAAGATGAAGACAAAGAAGGATGTCGGGCAATACTCTATTGAAGTAATTGAGCTGTTTTAGAACGTGTATACTTTTAATAAATCATTGAATATATTGTGCCATTTCAGTTTTAAACGTGTAGTGGTTTCATGGTAATGTACTTGTCCCAAATGGAACAGTACGAATTGCTCTTGGGCACAGATGTTACGCATTAAGATGAATATACATCAAGATGCATATGAGTAGTTGGTGTAACTTAGGCATTGAAGAGAGGTTACAGAAGCCTTTGAACTCTGTAAATGTGTTTAAGGTTATGAAAAATTGTTTTTTTGTCATGCAAACTATATTAACAGAATAGTCAGTCTGCTCAATGTCATACTGATTAATAGCGAGTGTGTTAAATGCATACAAATGCAATGCAAGTTTTAATAGAGCAGTCATATTATGGGGCTCCACACATTTGAGAGTGAATGGCTGTTTCTGTCAGCTGTGACTTTGTACTGGATTTTCAACAGGAGAGCATTTTATTTTCAATACAGATAATTATGAGAAAACTGCAAATCCATGCTTGTCCCTTTTTGTGTGGTATTTAATACCTGTGAATAATTACAAGATGCACAGACGTTAGTGCTGTTCGTCATGTTTTCTGGCCGCTTATACTTATTTGTATTTAAATATATTATTGTAGGCAAATTTAGCTGGTGTAAGGCAGTTAACGCATAGTGGTTAATTAGACTTCATACTTTCCATACAAACACACCTGGTGCTTGGCCGTGCGAATTTACGTTTCCTACGCTAATGGTCCGCCCTGCTCGCTCTGTGATTGGCTAGTTGTCGATACCGTCGCCGTTCTGATTGGTTAGGTTTAGGCAAGGGGCGTGAGATTGGTTAGGGTTATTAGGAATCAAAACCCTCTGTTTTTCGATCAAAAACAAAAACAAAAACATTTCGTTGTCGGCAGGATTCGAGTCTCATCCTCTCTCTCTCTCTCCACCTTTCACGCTTAAGCAGCCTTACGCAATAAATGCTAAACGCTCCACAACAATCTTTTTTGAATGAATACATAAATACAAACACACCTGGTGTTTGGCCGTGCGAATTTACGTTTCCTACGCTAATGGCCCGCCCTACTCGCTCTGTGATTGGCTAGTTGTAAATACCGTCGTCGTTCTGATTGGTTAGGTTTAGGCAAGGGGCGTGAGATTGGTTAGGGTTGTTAGGAATCAAAACCCTCTGTTTTTCGATCAAAAACAAAAACAAAAACACTTCGTTGTCGGCAGGATTCGAACCTGCGCGGGGAGACCCCAATGGATTTCTAGTCCATCGCCTTAACCACTCGGCCACGACAACTGGTCCACTATATGTGACTATGTGCCTTTATAATCATATCAAATCATGATGACTTTGGATATGAATAATTATGTTATCGTAATGCGATCCTGCCAGTATCGACAATGTGGCTGGCTTATACAGCAGCCTGGGTTGTGTGCTGTGTAGGCTATTGGTGAAGTAGCTACCTGCCTAATAAGAAAAGCGCAACAACAGCAAAGATGAATGCCAAAATTGATATAACTCATAAGTCAAACCCAGAGAGTGCTATTTAAAAAATTGTGAACGGAGACGCGACTGCACTTGTATTGCTATTCTTTTGTAATCCAGCTACACTCACATTAGATTCTAGCACAGGTTTTGATCAGCAGCAGCTCCTGATAGAGTTCAGAGTTCTGACCGAAAATGGAGCCAGGTTCCTCCGCAGAAAAAGTATAAACTAATTCTAAGGTAATACAGAATGCATTTGTGTTTGGGATTATTTACAGCTGTTATTTTAAGAATGAAAATATTTGGGCAGCTAACTTTTCATGGCGACTTCTTTAGGTTAGTGTAATAGAGCTAAATGTCGGACGTATACTTATCTTCTCGCTTGGCTTTGCTGTGACGACGATGGCGACATGGCCGAAAATTAACGATGGAGTTACATCCGACCCGCCTGTGATTAAAGCCACCCAACAAGACTAGACGGCGCAAAAAAGTACTGTTGGCAGAAAGCGTTTGCATGGATAACTAATTTTATGAACTAGCACGGCAATTGCGTCTATTGTAGAAAAGTGAGTCACGTGACCTCGTAGCCACTTAGGCCTGTTTGTGTCAAGTTAGATAAAAAGTTAGGATAAAAACTGCACTTCCGATCTGGTGAGATCTTTATTTCGAACATGCCAAATATAACTAAACAAATAACATACATAACTAAATAAATAATAAATAACTTAAGTATTTAATGTCCAAAAGGGAGTAGGAGGGAGTGAATGCCTCATCAAAACCGGCCTCCTTTTTTTTTTTTTTTTTTACAGATGTATCATATAGCCTAACTTAATTTTAAACATGAAAACAAAGTCACGTTACGGTGCCCGTTCCCAACTCTATTCTACCATCTCACATCACTTCAATATGGCATTTTGAAAACCTGTTCAAATGCGTTAAATGTTCCACAAAATAGCATTTAACATCGATATTTTGATTATATAAAGGGCCGCTTTTCAGGGGTGTAATAATACTTCATTCCAGTACTTAAGTATTTTGTGGGAGTATTTGTACTTTAGTTTCATACCATTTTTAAGGTGTATGTTATGAAGACATAAACTTCATAGTTCTCAAAATTCCTACCACTTGCTTTTTGTAAAAATGATTTACTTGTACCTTTACTTTCAGTACTTAAGTACATGAAATCAGGGACGTGTCTTGGGAGTGTCTAGGTGCCACCCCATTATGATTGGCTGTCTGCCCAGTCAGTTTGAATTGTTTGATGAGTAAACTGAATTTTCATTTTCAAGTGCAAATTCAGTCTAAACCCGAGATGCACTAATGTGCCAGAGTAGAGTCTAGCCTTACTAATTTCACATAAATAAACTGATACAAGTGTTTGCTCCCACAGGTTTATTGATTTTTTGTCACTTTATTGAAGTTTATGTCTTCATAACATACACCTTAAAAATGGTATGAAACTAAAGTACAAATACTCCCACAAAATACTTAAGTACTGGAATGAAGTATTATTACACCCCTGAAAAGCGGCCCTTTATATAATCAAAATATCGATGTTAAATGCTATTTTGTGGAACATTTAACGCATTTGAACAGGTTTTCAAAATGCCATATTGAAGTGATGTGAGATGGTAGAATAGAGTTGGGAACGGGCACCGTAACGTGACTTTGTTTTCATGTTTAAAATTAAGTTAGGCTATATGATACATCTGTAAAAAAAAAAAAAAAAAGGAGGCCGGTTTTGATGAGGCATTCACTCCCTCCTACTCCCTTTTGGACATTAAATACTTAAGTTATTTATTATTTATTTAGTTATGTATGTTATTTGTTTAGTTATATTTGGCATGTTCGAAATAAAGATCTCACCAGATCGGAAGTGCAGTTTTTATCCTAACTTTTTATCTAACTTGACACAAACAGGCCTAAGTGGCTACGAGGTCACGTGACTCACTTTTCTACAATAGACGCAATTGCCGTGCTAGTTCATAAAATTAGTTATCCATGCAAACGCTTTCTGCCAACAGTACTTTTTTGCGCCGTCTAGTCTTGTTGGGTGGCTTTAATCACAGGCGGGTCGGATGTAACTCCATCGTTAATTTTCGGCCATGTCGCCATCGTCGTCACAGCAAAGCCAAGCGAGAAGATAAGTATACGTCCGACATTTAGCTCTATTACACTAACCTAAAGAAGTCGCCATGAAAAGTTAGCTGCCCAAATATTTTCATTCTTAAAATAACAGCTGTAAATAATCCCAAACACAAATGCATTCTTTATTACCTTAGAATTAGTTTATACTTTTTCTGCGGAGGAACCTGGCTCCATTTTCGGTCAGAACTCTGAACTCTATCAGGAGCTGCTGCTGATCAAAACCTGTGCTATAATCTAATGTGAGTGTAGCTGGATTACAAAAGAATAGCAATACAAGTGCAGTCGCGTCTCCGTTCACAATTTTTTAAATAGCACTCTCTCTGGGTTTGACTTAATGAGTTATATCAATTTTGGCATTCATCTTTGCTGTTGTTGCGCTTTTCTTATTAGGCAGGTAGCTACTTCACCAATAGCCTACACAGCACACAACCCAGGCTGCTGTATAAGCCAGCCACATTGTCGATACTGGCAGGATCGCATTACGATAACATAATTATTCATATCCAAAGTCATCATGATTTGATATGATTATAAAGGCACATAGTCACATATAGTGGACCAGTTGTCGTGGCCGAGTGGTTAAGGCGATGGACTAGAAATCCATTGGGGTCTCCCCGCGCAGGTTCGAATCCTGCCGACAACGAAGTGTTTTTGTTTTTGTTTTTGATCGAAAAACAGAGGGTTTTGATTCCTAACAACCCTAACCAATCTCACGCCCCTTGCCTAAACCTAACCAATCAGAACGACGACGGTATTTACAACTAGCCAATCACAGAGCGAGTAGGGCGGGCCATTAGCGTAGGAAACGTAAATTCGCACGGCCAAGCACCAGGTGTGTTTGTATTTATGTATTCATTCAAAAAAGATTGTTGTGGAGCGTTTAGCATTTATTGCGTAAGGCTGCTTAAGCGTGAAAGGTGGAGAGAGAGAGAGGATGAGACTCGAATCCTGCCGACAACGAAATGTTTTTGTTTTTGTTTTTGATCGAAAAACAGAGGGTTTTGATTCCTAATAACCCTAACCAATCTCACGCCCCTTGCCTAAACCTAACCAATCAGAACGGCGACGGTATCGACAACTAGCCAATCACAGAGCGAGCAGGGCGGACCATTAGCGTAGGAAACGTAAATTCGCACGGCCAAGCACCAGGTGTGTTTGTATGGAAAGTATGAAGTCTAATTAACCACTATGCGTTAACTGCCTTACACCAGCTAAATTTGCCTACAATAATATATTTTAAATACAAATAAGTATAAGCGGCCAGAAAACATGACGAACAGCACTAACGTCTGTGCATCTTGTAATTATTCACGGGTATTAAATACCACACAAAAAGGGACAAGCATGGATTTGCAGTTTTCTCATAATTATCTGTATTGAAAATAAAATGCTCTCCTGTTGAAAATCCAGTACAAAGTCACAGCTGACAGAAACAGCCATTCACTCTCAAATGTGTGGAGCCCCATAATATGACTGCTCTATTAAAACTTGCATTGCATTTGTATGCATTTAACACACTCGCTATTAATCAGTATGACATTGAGCAGACTGACTATTCTGTTAATATAGTTTGCATGACAAAAAACAATTTTTCATAACCTTAAACACATTTACAGAGTTCAAAGGCTTCTGTAACCTCTTCAATGCCTAAGTTACACCAACTACTCATATGCATCTTGATGTATATGCATCTTAATGGTAACATCTGTGCCCAAGAGCAATTCGTACTGTTCCATTTGGGACAAGTACATTACCATGAAACCACTACATGTTTAAAACTGAAATGGCACAATATATTCAATGATTTATTAAAAGTATACACGTTCTAAAACAGCTCAATGACTTCAATAGAGTATTGCCCGACATCCTTCTTTGTCTTCATCTTATTGAGCTCTTGAAGGCTTCCCTCAATCTTTCCAAGCTCAGAAACCAGTCTCACCTGTGGACACAAAAGAAGGAATTTTGGTGAAAATTTGTTCTCTTGGATAACTTTTCTGCTGTAGCGGTTTTTTCTGATGAGCTGCAGTAATCTACAGGCTGTTTCAATTTCAATTTTATTTATAAAGCCCATTATCACAAAACAGAGTTTGCCTCAGAGGGCTTTACATTATACGACATCCCTCTGCCCTTAGACCCTCACATCGTCTAAGGAAAAACTCCCCCCAAAAAAACCTTGTAGCTTGGGGGAAAAAATGGTAGAAACCTCAGGAAGAGCGACTAAGGAGGGATCCCTCTTCCAGGTCAGACAGATGTGCAATAGATGTCGTAAATAACAATTAAATTACAGTAATGACAAAGAGAAAACTGTTAAATACAGTTGCTTTAGCTTCGGCCCACAACCAATCCCTGGACATTTACAAACCATATATTATATACTATATTATAACCATGATGATAAAATCACACCAAATGCTCATTTGTTTTACAGAATATTTAACCTGCAGCTACAAAAGCAGACAAAAGACAGCAAGACTGTTTGGTACCTGAGACTTAACAAATCTGTGCAGGTTCAGCAGTAAGCCTTTGGCCTCTGGAGTCATCACGAGCACTGTGAAGTGGGCGTCAAGCAGCAAGCATACCCAATCCATGATCTGCAATCAAATGCATAGGAAAGCTGAGTTAACCCTTTAAAAGGCATTGTAACCACACAGCTGACATGTTTTGTGATCATATTGCTTTACTAAAAACTTGGTCAAACCCAATTTCATTTTATACAGATGTTTTTACAATGCATTTAAATAGTTTTATTATAGTGTTATTCTGTTCAGTTCTATTTTTATTATATTAAATTGACTGTTATTTTCTACCATACATTTTAAACTGATTTTGTCACTAGATTCATTACTATTTGTAAATTTTTTCTTCCTATATTTATTCTATTTCTTTATTTGATGAAGTTACTTTTATTTTAAGATTTTTATTATATAACATTGACTTTTTTACCACATATTTCATACGGAATTTTTACTGGATTCATTTTTATTTGTATCTATTTATTTTTATGTTTATTGTATGAAGTTACTTTTATTTTCTGACTTCTGTTACATTATATTGACTTTTGCACTTCTTACAATGCATTATTCTAAGATTTTTTCTAATAAATTGATGCATTTTGGTAACAGTCCATGGTCTATAATGTATAATTTTTTGCGAAGGCATTTCTTAAGTGTGACTGTTAAAGGGTTTTGATAATAGAATTCTTTTCAAACTGTAATGACCTCATGGTAGCATCCCACCGTTTCTTTAAGACCATTTTAAGGTAAAAAAAATAAATAAATAAAAAAAAATAACATAGTTTAGCGGGAATTCTGAAAATCACAATTCCAGTGCTTTTACATGTTTGTTGCATAATACAAGTTTGTAAAAACTGTTGCAAAAAGTCTCCATCTTTTTATGCTGTGTCAATGCACTGTGGCTGAACTTGATTAAAACAGACCGCACACAGTTCAGGTCAGAATGTGACTCTGACATCCACCATGTCTGTATTATTCCACAATCTGTCAGCAAAATATTTTTTCCGCCTCCGGAACTTGTCACTTAATGTGTCCCGGTGAGACAGATACAAGCTGAGCCAATATGTCAAGTGTGGCCACCCTAATTATCTCGTTAGATGCTGACACCGACCTGAGTTAGACTTGGTGATCTCAATCCGTGCATTTGTGGGAAAGCATCCTGGGAATATTTTAGGTAGAGGAACTGCAGGTACTGGAGGAAAAGCTGATTGGAGAGAACATGCATCTAGTTAGTGTTTTGAAAATGTGCATGGGTATGGCTGCCTGTTTTATTTTTAGAGATGTGGCAAAAAAATAACCAGCTGTTACTCACAACAACCTGCTGGGAGGTAAGATCTTTCAGGTGTGGGAGGAGGAAAGAGTCGCTGTACGCCGTCTGCAGGACCTCATTTCTGTGCAGCTTGAGTTAAGAACTAATACATAGCAAATTCAAATCACTCAACACAAAAAAGGTTGCCATTATGCTATCTAACCTTTAAATAAAACGTGTTACTGACACAAAAAAAGTAAGCATCTGCTTCATCGTGAACAACAAAATGTCACAGAATGGTAAAAAAATATTGTGTCTGAGTGACAGCACACTGGCAGGATACAGTAGAACAGCTTTGTGTAACCCCACTGGACAGATTTGTTCTGTTGAAGTCGAGGTCTTTTCTTTGTCTTCCGCTCTGGTGCCACCTCCACTGACGCTGTCTGAATGCTCCATGTCAACCAAGGTGGGCTGAAACCATTCTGCAAAGCAGCCGGCCCACGCTCTCTGGCCATTAGAGTTTCCATGAAGGAGACACTGTCAGGCTCCAGGCTCACTTTCTCTGCATCGACGTCTGGCATACTGCAAGACCAGGGTATAGTAACACACTGTTTATTTGTTCCTTTTTTACATTTTACATGACACTGAATCAGGCAAATGATCAGATTTTTGACCTGCTAAATCACAAAAATATGTTACTTTAGTGCCCCACAGTGGTAGTATCAAAACAACATCAATTTACACCGGTATTACAGTTTAAATTCTCAATCTCAACCCATGCCCGACCGGTCGGGTTCAGGCAGTAAATGTGTGCTGATTGGCCGGGTCTGGTAGGGCTGAGAATAAAAATAAAGGGGAAAAAAACCACTTTGTTTTTCAAATAAATAAATAAAACAAAATTATAAGAGAACACTCTGAACATAATTTATGTAAGAATAATTCAGTAAAAATGTAAATACAACATATATTAGCCTGTATTGATTGACAGAGTGATTGACTGATTGATTGATATCAATGGACATCAGAGGGAGCAGCAACCATCCTCCCAACCGAAGCAGGGAGCTTCTCTGGCGGGGAAATACAGCGAGGAGTCAGTGATCCACTGAGTTGGTTCATTTTCCACTGGTTAGCTCGCCACACTGCTGGTGTGTCCCTGGCGTTAGAAGCCGATTAGAGCTTTTTTAAGGAGGTCAGGCTTGGTCGGGCTCAGGGTCAGTATTTTATGTAATGATATCGGACGGGCGGGGTGTGGGATTCAACTCACATGGATCGGTTTGGTTCAGGTTTTAGTTCAGGTTTTGGCCTGTTGAGAACTCTACTTACAGTGTTTATTGAAGGGGTTGTGTACTTGAGAACCATCAGTTTTACCTGATAAAGGCCTTCAGGCAGGCACAGGTGATAGCCTCGGGGATGTCAGGGAAGAACTGCAGGCAGAGCTGACACAGAAAGTAGTCCTTCCTCTCCAGGGCCAGAAAGCACAAGGTCAGGACACACACTGTGGAGGGCCATGATGAAAAATGGTCACATTCAACAGAAATAACACTGGTTGATCTTCTGTACTAAATTATGACATTTGCATTCAAATTCTGGTTTAGAAATACATTCTGCACACTGAATATCGATTTAACAGTTTTTGACAGTCGATATTTCAGCTCTGAGTTACTTTCACATTGAAGATCCTGTATGCGACATTCAGAGGATTCATATCGCAGCAAACTATTTGCCTGCTTGTTGTGTAAGTGCCCTGATCTCAGCTTCTTTGTTTGTTGTGTTTAACAGTCTGACTGCACATTCGTGTTAGTGCATGCAAGTCTCTGTGTGTATCCTATTGACCAACTACTCGCCGTTCTGCACTGCCCTCATGCAGCGTTTACCACTAAACTCAGGATGGCGTTGTCACAGACGTGTAGCACGAACCCTCTGATTCCCCCGGTTAACTGTGTCAGCGCTGTGGCTGTTGTCAGTGCTGTATTTTGAGTTGGCACTATTAGCTGCTGGCTGCCTGCTGCTCAGCCACCTCCATGTTGAGAACTGTGTGTAGATAATCCTGCCCCCAACTTTAATTTGTGTACACAAGCCACCTTTTTTCGCCCTCAAATACTTGTTTTTTACATTTAGATGGGCAGAGGATGCATTCAAAAGCGAGAGAAACGCTGCTACGACGCTCAAGCATTCCCGAGCACCTGTTTTTAATGACAAGACGGCTGCATTCTGAAATAAAAAGAGTTCAACATTTGGAAAGCAATAGCATGCACCGCATGTCATGTGACATGGAACAACAAATCACAGCCGGCAGTCTCTTTCTTCTGTAAATATCAGTCAGTGGTAAATATGGAGGGGGTACTGATCACTTTATTGTGGAGGAACACAGAGCTTTACACCTGCCCCAAAGAGAATATACTACACCTAATAAACAACACCTGGAAGAAATTTAGCTCTACACGCAGGGTTTCTAGTAAGTAGGCTTTGATACAGTGCTGATTATGGTCACTTAGCAACCTCATACGCAGCCTGCATCCTGCTCTTGAAGTTCTCAGAGTAATCACAGGAGTAGCACCCAGCGTGTGTCCCAGTTTTAAAATCATACATATTCTCTGAATGTCACATACCTCTCCTTTAAAGAAATACAATATCACCTGGGTTCTGTTGCCATCCCTTACTGACCTGTGGCAGAGGCAGCGAGTGTGCACCAGCTGTGCCAGGCTGCTGGGGGGTGTAGAAGGCTGGATCTTCAAGACTCCGGGACACAAGAGTTGATGCTAGCTGTCCCACTGAGGGCTGCAGGTCCTGGATGTCTGTCCTTGAGAGGAGCACTTCCACCTCTTTCTGGACCTCTTCTACTGATGCCGTCTGGAGGAGGACATTTAAATATTTCATTTATCTTATTGTTAGTCTATAAAAATCAGTTTTCCCAGGCATTTTCATGGACAAAATTTCAAAACTTTTCCGTGACTTATCAAGGACCCATATTTTTTTTTCTTGCCCTTCTTGCCAGGTGCTTTCAAATATATTAAATGCTCGATGTAGAACTTCATTCAAACATATTTTTTGAAGCACTGGCATACATGGGGAAGAGAGGAAACGCAAAAAAAAAGAAAAAAGAAAAAGAAATGTATGTGATGGTAAACAAATGGTCACACGTCAACACATATTAGAGCTACGTTACACCAACAACTTCAGAAAATACATTTGTTGTTATGTTTCATCATCTGGAAGTGTATCTACTGAAGATTACTGTAAAAAGATCCAATACACACAACAAAATTTCATGACTTTTCAAAAAATGATTTTTACTAATTCCATGACTTCTCTCTAGGCCTGGAAAAACGTGATTGTGAAATTCCCTGACTTCTTCACGTTTTCCATGATCGTGGGAACCCTGAAATATTCATTTTTTGTCAATGCTGTTTCAGTATATTTTGCAGGAGAGACATTAAAAATATATTTTTGTTACCTTGATGAGCTCCAGAACTTGCTCATTTGTGAAAGTAGGTGCTGCCTGGCTCTTACGGGTTGTTTCTCTGTGTGGAAAAGAGAAAAAAAAAATCAAAACAAAGATGACACCACTGACAGGAGCATTACTGGACCATTACTCTTTAGGTAACATTACATTCAAACAAACACAGAACTTTAAACGGCAAAAGCAGTGAACTGCTAATTTGCAAAAAGTGTTTCACAAGTGGGTGCATGTTAAATTCAGGAATTTTATGAGCTGTTTTGTGATACAGACTTCTTTACATACAATTTAGATTACCATCATAGATAAATCTACTAATAAACAATACAGTGGCCCTGTAGTATTATGAATTTTCCTCTTACCACAAGACAAAATCTTATACGTTTTTGTGAACAATGTAACTACTGTAAATGACTATTTCATACGGAGCTAGTGTCAATTAGCCGTTGATCTGGGAAACACTGTAAGCAAAAGCAACGGTGTGTGGGACTGATGCACCAGCAATTCATACAGCAGCTGTTGAGCTCTTTCCATCTGTGAAACTTTTTCTTATATTGTCATGAAAATGTCTCCAACATACCGTCTTCCTGGTCTCCACTGTCCGGGAGGGATGAGCTTTCTCTTCATGCAGAATGTTATTCCAAGACGGTACAGAAGTGGGAGCTTTGGACTCTTAAGCAGCAGGAAGAAAAACCCACACTGAACTGAGTGAACATGCACATTTTTTGCAGTATTATTTATAAAGACTAAATTAGTGTTATCGGGCATCAAAATTTTCTGTTTAATTTATGTCTTTCGCATAAAGTTTGGATTGCTGCAGGAGCACTACTACGAATTCCCTTTAGCTCACCTTCAGTCTTGACCTGCCTTAGTTTTCCCAGAGCAGAGGCCAGGTTAGATTTGGGGCACTCATATGGAATAACAGAGAGCGTTTTCCCGTGTGGGATGAACAACTTGTTTGAATAACTCCACAGCTGAATCAAAGAGAGAGGAAAAAAGGTGAACACAAACAGAAATTAATGGCACATAGTTTAACAGCGTGCACTTGTAAACTAGCCCAACTCGTCTATTTATGCATCAATATTAAGATTGTAAACTGCCATTAAGTTGTGAGGAGGGACAGTGAGCCCCGTCACAGTGGAGAGCAGACACAATGCTCTACCAAAGTCATACAGTCCTCCATCAGCACCCAGCAGCTGGAAGGACAGGGAACTTTGGCCTGCAGTACTAAGAACACTGAGGGAAGCATGAGTGGGCGGTGGGTGCGTACTTCTAACCTCAGCAACATAAGCTCATGTACACACTGGCGATTAAGCTAAAAAAAAAAAAATCATTAACAGTATATTGATTCATTCACTGATATTATAACAGAAATGCTAGAGAACAATTTGCTTTGCACTTCATACACCAAAGCATTCCTACCTGTCCGTAGATTTTACCCGCCATCTCTTTCCCTGCCTGGAGCGTCTGGAAATTGGTATTCCAGATGCAGAGGAAGTCTGAAAAATCAAAGACAGAGAGCCATTCAAGAACCACACACACACACACACCCACACACACACTTGCGTCAGATACTGAAGTCACATAGCTGCAGGTCATCATTCTTGTGTATTTATTCTAAAAAACAACCCCCACATGTAGAAATTAATGCAATTAATTTAAATGATAGCCTTGTATCTATTTAAACTCTAATAGTTTGTCCATGAATTTATTTTAGTTTAAAAAGAAAACAAATTTTTTCCTGTCATTTCCCCACAGGACAAGAAGAAAACAAATTCAGACCAGTCAGTGATTAAAAAAAAACCAAAACAAAAAACACAACAAACAACTATAGCCTTATAAGAAATGCCTGCCTGCACAGTCTCACTATTTTTTAAAAAGATGTGTGTTTTTTTTTGGCATTTTCACTGTAATTGGACAATTAACACTGTGACAGTATAGAGGCAGAATAGAAACAGGGGTAATGAGAGAGAGCTATGAAATGCAACAAAGATCCCACAGTTGAACCCAGGACACTGCAATTACGTGCAGAGCAGTATCCATGTAACTATCAGGGTGCCCCCCCATTCTGATTATTGAGTTTTTTAGATTTTGTCAATGTAAAAAAAAAAAACAACATATAAATAAAAACAACGTAGGTGTGAAGGGTTTGGGTAGATGTTTCATTTTCTTGTGCAGTTCTTGCGCACTGCTCTTTGCACTATGTATATAGTTTTATTCTGTCATTATGTGCACTATGTGCATTGTCTTGTTTTTTCTTACCTGTTTGTTGTTGTTGAGCGGAGCACTGTTACGAACAGAATTTCCCTTGGGATGAATAAAGTATTCTGATTCTGATTCTGATTGATTTATATTTTCGTACTATTAGTTGCAATCTGCAAGCTCATCATTAGATGTCACTATACTGCACACACTAGACTTTATAAACTGCCCAAGCAGAGATGTGTTTTATTCAATTTAATGTGTGTGCAATGCTAACCCCAATTGTGTTATATTGTGCTTATATTTTCCTCTTTTTTCTGTTTTTTGTCATGTGTTTTTATTTTGTTTCATTTTCAATTATCACTCATCACTCACTTTTTTCCTTTACTTTTGTTTCTGGGCTGCTGTATTTAGTGGATTCCCTCAGTGTGGGGTCAATACAGATTATCTTAGTGTAAAGCTTTTTTTTTTTTTATTTGTTTGTTTGTTTGTTTTTTACACTGGGCTTGTGAAGATGAAAAGACAAACAGATAAGCTAATGAATAACTGCTTTGTCGCTTTTCTAGTGTAAACTTAAAAATAATGCATGCTGACTCAATAGAACGGCTTACTGAGAACCTCAGGGTACATCGCAGATTGATTTAATCAAAACCTGTCATGTTTAAAATTGAACTTTTAGTAGATGCTCAGACTAATTCCACCTGAAAACCTGTCTGTGTAGAGCCCTTGTGGTCTTCATTTGAGGCGGTGTAATTAAGCTGCAAATACCTTTACCAGCTCCGGCAGAGGGATGTGGAACCCCCACAACAGCTACATGGGCTTCATCCAGCACCTGAGCTGATGCAGCCTCCAGCAGGCCCTCGCCGACAGGGAGACCCAGCAGCAGGCTGCGGGGCAGCGAGAGACCCTGGGCCCCCTCGTCCACCATCAGGCCCCGCACAGACACGACACTTTGGTACACATGACCGTTAGGGTCTGGATAGATGGAAAATGATGAGGCACAAGAGGTAAAAAGAATGAGTAATAAATCATCTTGCGTGTAAAATCCTGTGTTTGTGCAACAGGGTGTATAATTTACAATATGAAGTCCGAGTGGACACGACACTCTGTAAGTGCAACCAAAACTCATTACTGCTATAGTGTGAAAACCCGAACAGCATCAGTTGGCAACAGGTCCAGTTTGAGAATGCACACTTAAACACTTTTTTACCGCAAACCTCCTACATCAAAGGTAGTCGAGTTGCTGCCACAGGCTGGCACTGCTAGAAATTAAACCTTTTATTGTTTTTTTTTTAAGATTAATGTGACCCACTATTTTGAGTGCCTTTTCATTTACAAAGCCACACAACGAGCCTATGCTGTCACATACTGACACTAGGAATATTTTCACAGGAAACTCAGGCTTACAGAGATAAAGCAGGCGGATGTGTTTGTCGCTGTAGGAGGCAGAGAAGCTGAGCGGCGAAAGACCAGGCTCCTCTTTCTCCAGCCTGTACCTCTGTAGGGAGTTGGGATTCAGTCTCTGCAGGTAGAGGAAATGATCTCCTTTCTGTAGGAAAACAATGACAAGGAAAACTACCCTTTACATACACTGATTACAAAGATTTCACGCATATGTCCATGGAGAAAAGGAGGACAGACAAAACGAGCAATCGGTAATTGGGTCATAAAAAAATGTCATTCCCATGCAGGTGCACAGGAGGGGTTACAAATGAATCCTCATTACAGCACTGTGTTGTGATACAGAGGCAAAACTGAATTCATTCAACTGACATGTAAAGCTTTTGGCTTTTGTCCAAAGCCCAACATTTAAACTGATGTTACCTGTTCAGTTGTGAAGATGACAAAGTGCTGTGACTCTGTCACTATGTTGGTGCTCCACCTAAAAACAGACAACAACAAAAATGATTTTCATCAACAACAGGTGAGACTACAGCACAGCACGAGCAGCCAGGTCATCTGAATATTTAACATTTTAGGGTCTATATAAATTGTTTAAAATTAAGCCGTGGATCAGGTGGTAGAGCCAGCTGTCCATTATTGGAGAGGTCTGTATTTCAATGCCCTGCTCCAGCATTTAAGCATCTTTTAGGGCTGATTCTGAACCTCCCTCTCAATCCCAATTAAAACACAGCAGATTGGGACCCATTTCTCAAGCCTATACAAGAGCTGGACTTTCCACACGTGCCTGAATGATTAGCAATGTATTTTGGGGACATAAACTGTGCTGTGACATTTGTCTGATCAACAACAATTACATTATGTTTTAATGTTACAGTTATCATTATACACATATATATTCATATTTGTATTTTAGGATTTTTTTTTTTTTAAATCTTGGTCTGGTCTGATTTATTTTGTATTTTTGTCTTGTCTTGTTTCTTTCTTGGTTTTGTATTGTTTCTGCTTCATTTACAACTTACTCTAAAAGTAAGTTCTAAAATCAATAAACAGATTAAAAAAAAACAACAGATTTACTGCTGGGTTTGTAAAGCACACTGACCTTATAGTCTCTTCTTGAGCCAGGACCTCCTCTATAGGCTGCTGGGGAGCAGAGAGGAGAGAGTCCAGCAGCCTCACAGATCCTCTCTGAAACAAGACCACAGGCTCCCCTCCTGCTTCACAGTGGACCCTCCAGACATCTGAGGACACCTGGACAGAAAATACACGCAGGAGACAGGAATGAGAACGTGTTCGGTTTTGTCACCTAAATCATTTGAAGAGAAATAAGGGATTATAACAACTTGCATATGGACATAAATCACCACATCAAATATATTTTGAGTGGTTTGAAATTAAAATTATCCATTTTCATTTCCAGTGTCAAAAGTAATGACATGCAACATAGCATGTAATAATAATCATTAATAATCATAGTAATAGTCTTTGCTTGCATGGCACCATTCATATATAAAATGCAGTTCAAAGTGCTTTACATGCAAGTGCTACACACACACACACACACACATAATTTCCAAACTTTTCCGTGACTTTTTAAGCACTTGGATACCATAACACTTAAAATGAGTTGCAGACAGGCCAGAGGTGGAAAATACAAAAATACAGAAATATAAAAGAAGTTCTAAACAATAAAAGACAAAAAAGTAAACGTGCATATAAAGCATAAACGCATATAAGAAATAACTAGAATATGCGATTTAAAAAACAAAAAGAGACATGAAGAGAAAACAAATGTCTACAGAGTGCCTCACAGTTTGAATAAACCACTTCCAGCCATCCCTCTCTACAGCTGGCTTTTCATATTGGACTAGGTATCAACACTTTAGCCTTTAGACATGATCAGAAAACACATCTCACAAGCATGGCCCTGCCTTAAATGTCACAAGAGAAAAGAGCTTGACAGTCATGTTCACACTTACGGTTGCCTTGAAAGCCTTATCCAAGAGTATGTCTTCTTCCTTCCAAATTCTGATCACCTGAAAAACAAAAACACAGACATTTTTTGGCTGACATTTCTTGAACGCAAAGTGAGTAACAGATGGGTTTAGCTTTAAAGAACCACATGAATTAGTGAGGTCAAGCCTTTAAATAAGTAATAATTTTATAGTCAGGGTTCCCATAAATTTGTCATTGACAAAGTTTCCAAACTTTTCCATGACTTTTTAAGCATCCCTAATAAAGACGTTTTTTTTTCTTGCCCTACATGTCAGATGCTTTTCAAACAAATCTGATTCAAACTGTATTCAAATTTCAGCTAACTGGCATACAGTAAGGGACTGATGGATTCAGGTAGAAAATAAAGAAACATATGCATTGGTAAACTAAACACTGTCATGCACCAACGCATATTAGAGCTACCTTAAGTTGACAGCTGCAGAAAAGAAATTTGCCATAATGTTACATTACATGGAAGATTAAAATGTCATGAGTTTTCCAAAACTTTCAATGATTTGATTCGACTTTCCCTGGCCTGGAAAATGTGATTGTGAAATTTTATGACTTTCCCGGGTTTTCCATGACTGTGGGAACCCTGTATAGTGAATAAGCAATTGATAGATGGGCTGGAAAATGTCATGCAGGTATTCAGTTAGTAGATTTGTAATGGGAAAAAAAGCAATGCTATATTCATCGTTTTTTCAGTGACTTAAGTGCTGATAGTGTGTTGGAGTTCACTATTTTATTTTTGTATAAAAATAACTACATTACGGTCTGTATTGTCAGTGGGGCTTGTTACAGATAGTGCTGCATCCAAAGCAAGCATCAGAATCCAAATAAGAGTCTGTCTATCTCCACTTTGCCGCAACAACAATGACTGAAAGTCTACCTTGCCATCCGAGACTGCAACATATTCCTTTGTCTGTGCATTGTAGACTGCTGGACAGGTCAGAGTCTGTCCTTGTTTCACCGTCCAGCTGCTCAGTGGCTTCTGGTCTGAAACCTGTCAAAATCACAAAAACACACAAAAAAGAGAAGGAGTTCATAATGTTAACGACGTCGACTTCATCCATTAAGGTTCTACCAGTCACAACACAAACGGCTTCCCTTCACCCATGGTTGGATTACAGAGCGGGATTACCAGGCAAAGGCCCAAATTGTCATGGGCCCTGACCTCATCTTCAAAATGACTTAAATTAAAATGTACCGAACAAACAGAGACTCAAAATGAGCACAAATTTACACAACTACAAGGAGATAAAAAATGACTTCTAAGCAACAAAATGACCAGAAACACAAAATTCAGTGTTTCTCAACAGAATGAGAGTTAAACTGTGGTGGTGGTTGACAACAACAACAACAACAACAACAACAAACCTTTCAACGGCAGCAAAATGTTTTTAAAAGCACGTGTCCCCTCTTGAAATTCAGAGGTTTTTGCAGGTCTGTGTACACAGTGCAGGTGGAGTTCTTTTTTTCCTCAGCAGCAGTTGTGACTCCAGGGGTGGATAATTGATATGTCAATTCATTCAGAGCTGATCTGATCAAATCAGATCGATAGATGATTCTGTGAGTGAGTGCAATATTTTAGAACCAGCAAAATGTACGATTAAGTTTCAGTTTTAATGCACCTGGTATTCTGCTGCCCCATCTGTGCCCAGTGTACACTCTGCACTCTGTGAGTGCAATGCAATGGATAACCAAATAGTATTTATATTTCAACAGTGCGCCTAATGAACGGTTTAGCTCCAAAAATAGAAAATCTATTTGTGGCGGCAGACTAAAATGACCCCACAGAGACCCAAAATAACCTAAATAAGACACAAATTTAGCTCAGAGAGACCTCAAATGAACTTACGAAGGCCGAAACAACTACAAACTGACCCAAAAGGAGCACAAAATCATGTATCTTTGCCAAGGGGCCTGTTTTATGTACACATACCTTCACCTATATATCCACTGATAAACGCTGGCGTGATAATGTCATGGTGTGAGTTGTGATATTATTATAACGTGTATATAAAAATATACAGATTGTGACGTTGGATGGAAAATCGAGAAATAAGCAAATGAGACCATTTCTGAAAGTTGACAAATGCTGCATAGAAGCTGCCTGTTGGGTTTTTGAGCGGTATATGGAGCTGCACAATTGATAAATGTGCACAAACACCTTCGTTAGCAAGCTGTGTGTGCCTTGATATAGCCAACGTTAGCTAGCACGTGCCCGCTTCTGTTGAATGGCATGATGTTTACAACAGCTTACGGGACCTTTGCTTACTATTTTCGCGCAAAGGGAGTCAGTGTATTATTACAGCTAGCTCGGGTATCGGTTGTCTTGTCTGTCCTGGTGGTTTGTGCCTCAGTTGCACAGCCGAGGATGCCAACACGAGTTATAACGCAGGTCGCCCTTATCAGCTGCTCAGAGGAGCCTCCTCAAAAACGAACGTTAAATGTTACCTTGTACAGCGTGACAGATCTGGTTGAGTCGGTGACGACGACATGGTCGCCGTCTCTTTCCGCTTCGATGCCCTGAACGCCTGAATTAGACAGATTTTGAGCTGGAGCAAGTCCGCACAACGTGTATCCCTCATACAGCGCGGCCATGCTGGACGAGAAGAAGGTAGAACGCGTAGGATCTCGCGAGAGATTCGCGAGGCGAGGTTACTGGTGATCTAAGTGCACAACGCGGGAGCGCGCACAGAGTAAAGCTAAAACTACCAGATGATTTCTACTGCAGAGTGCTGGTTAAAACGGCGAAATCTTCTTTGTGTACGTGATTCGTCAATGGTGATTACTGATCTTAAGTCTGTAGTTTATGTTTAGAGTGGCCTAATTAGTGCTTTTTGAAACTCAGTCAGGGGCCTATATACAAGCTAAACAGTGCAGGCAGTAGCACTGAGGCCTTTGGGCTTGAGAGTGGGCCCTCCAACTGTATCAGGCAGATACACATTCAGTTAAAACAATCTAGTTTTCTATATAGCCTGTCATGATGACTACACAATTAGGCTCCTGTCCACAAAATGGTTTTGTGTCCATTTCCTGTAAATATTGGTAGAAGTATAGGTAAAGTGAAAACATTGACTGTGGTCATTTATAATGCATCCGAGCATATCCCCACAGCATAGCATCACATTACCTGAACAGAAGTTGCCTAACTGCACAGTGTTGCTCTAATGTAACAAACAAAAAACCCCACAGTTTTGGTAGATAAATAAAAAATAAATATGTCTTGTAACAATCAAAAATGCTTTACATGCTCATGCACGTGCATACATTTTTAATCAAAGTTGTCCATTCCATCCTTCATAAACCAATTGTTACAATTGCTCCCAGTCTCCCCTAAACTCATTAAGTCTTGTGTAAAAGGCAACATGGCGTTCACTGGTGAATCACAGGGTTTTCAACAAGAGTTTAGACATCAGTTTTAACTGATTCAGATATACTAGTGAGAAATATGTTTTCTGCCAGACAAAAAATAATGATACAAACGGGCAGCTTGTGAATATCAGTCAATGACTTAGAGCCAGCCACTGGGTGGAGACAAACAGCCATCAATCTATGGTCAAACCTCCATGGCTGTGGACTAAAAATGCTTTTATTGCAATGTTTTAAGAGCAACTTAACAGCCTCACAGCAATTTTGGAGTTTCTTCTTTCATGAAGTTAAAAGGACGTGTGTGTGTGTGTGTGTGTGTGTGTGACATTCCAGTTTATTCTTGTAAAAAAAAGCATAAAATGATTATTAGTGACTACATTTCACAATAAGTTCAAAATATAAGTCCTTTTAAAACCTCTCAATTCACGTGATTATTTCATTGTTTTTTCAACATTTATATCATTGGTTGTGGACTAAAAAGTCCAACAAAATACATTAGGTTTTCCCAACTTTCCATCAACCCACAATCAAAAGCACAACCCAGTTTACATTTCATACGTAATTCTGTTGACAAAAGTTTGAATAAAGAAAAAAAGGGAAAAAATGTCCAGAAAACTATATGTATAATTGTTATAGGATATTATGTTTTTGAATTATATAATGGAAAATAATGCATGCAATTTTGTTGTTGCAATTTTTAGCACTATTACCAGGTTATTTGTTTGTTTTTCTTTTCTTTTAAACAAAAAACACAAAACAACAACAACTTATTTTAATTTACTGTAACTTTTTGCTAACTTCTTGCAATTTTTGAGCACTGTCTTATAAAGTTGCTCATTACCTTCTCACCATGTCTTTGACAGAAATCACATCAATTTGCTCTGGTTGCAGCATCTGGGGGGCAGAGTTGTCTCATCTTTAAGCCAGAAACAGAAAGAGAACAGCACTAAAATGGCATCTGTGTAATAGCTGACAGGACAGGTTCATGGACAGGACTGGTGTGACGTTTTGAAGGCATTTTGACAACGTTCTGACGACGTGTTATGCTTGCAACCCACCAGGGGAGTTTTAAAAACCAGCTAGGAGCAGTTTGCAATTGCAAATTTGGAAAAGAAAGTTCTGGAGCTCCTTGCTCTCTAAGCAGAGGATGAGATCAGCCACCCAGTAAGAGGGATGGAAAATGATTGCTATTGTCATGTACTCCATTGCAGTGGTATGATGGAACAAAGTGTTATCCTTGTTATATTACTTAAGTATTTTTAGGAGTATCTGTACTTTACTTGGGTTGTTATATTTATGCCAGCTTTTACTTTTACTCCACCATATTTTCTCGAAGCATCCTAGTTACTTACTACAAAATAGGAAAGGAAAGGAGGAGGGGACAAACAGACTGAAAGGAATGGAAGGGAAGGAAAACTGGAGTTTTTTCTTTTTTCTTTCAAGTTGTGAAAAAGACCTTGTTTTTCTTCAAGTGTAATGGACGCTCCATTGTAAGGCGGTGTATGCTACAAAAACATAAATGTAAATATCCTCAGAATTTTGACTGCTTGATTTCTCCTTAGCAGGATTTACTCGTACTTTTACTTTCAATACTACAGTACATTCAGTATCATAAAATTACTTTTGATACTTAAATACAGTAAATATGAGATACTTCCTGGACAGACATCAACACTGAACATTTGAACCTTGGGCAAATTGCTTTGCTTTATCTCAAAAACATGGGACAAAAGGCAATGAGCAACTTGACATGAAATCTTTTGCATATTGCAAGAAATGAGAAGATTTAGCAAATTATTTTTAAAAGCAAGGTAAAAGTCTAGAAAACTGTATTTAAAGTAATCTGTAAAAATGAAAATGCTGCGCACACCAGGATCACGCTGTGTTGCATGAACTCTGTGTAAAAAGGGCTATTGATTCAAAACGAGGCTGGAGCCAGTAGCCCATTAGCAAAGCTTAAACACTGGCTCTGTTAAAAGGTAACAGCATTTGCCTGCCAGCTGAAGGAGTTTTCCTCTTGGTTGCTGCAAGTAGAAAAACTCTCACCCTCCCAGGGTGAGTGCTATGTTCAGAATTCTTAAAAGCAACTCAATAAACAGTAAATAACTGAATGTCCACACAGAATTTAAAATTTTGAATCCAAACCTTTTTGTGAATCTTTTCAGCAAGCAATGAGCAGTTACAGAGCTCTGGATCAGAAATGCCTCTCCCTAGCCAATAACACCAGCTGGTCAGCCTGCATTCTGACAACCTGTCTTTCCCGATCCAGTATTTTATACTATTTACAATGAGGAAATGTACATGGAGGTGTTGTCTCCCTCTGATTGGATCCCCTCATTATCTGGCTCTTCTCAAGGGCGCGGGGTCTTCTCTGGATTGGTCAACACCGATCATTCTGCTGTACCCCCATTAACACAGCGCCTTATTAGGAGCTGTTTTTCATTCCTGCAAGACCTGTCAAACACAATCACAGAAACCAGACACCCACACCTTTCCTGTCTCACATACACATTACATACTTTACATACTTCCTTTTTTGTCTCTGCATACGGGTGGCCTTCACATTACACTCCTAAATGACTAATAAAGTAGCATTTCAGGTCTTCTAACGCCAGTTTCAGCATTCTTACTTCGGCATTCTTGCAGTTACATAACAATTGTAGCCTTGCTTGGAAAGAGCCTTAAGGGCTCATGTCACATAAAACTTGTTCTCTATCTTACCCTATGCTAGCATTATAATCACACTTGAGCTGGAATCATTGTTCAGTTACAGACATTTAGGTTACATACTTACATACTCCAACACAGCACTTCTAAAGTCGAAACATAAGCATCTTAAATCTCATCTATACATAAATGTAAATACAGTGCATTCCGATTGTACCTCAGTCAGTGGTTCCCTGCATCTCCTGGAAGGTTGCTTGACAATCCAGAGACACAAGGCATAAAGTTTTATGTGATAAGCGTGATCATTCAGCAGTGAGTAATACCAGACACCAACATGGCTTGCAACTGCTTTCCATCCAGTCTTTTGTGCAAAATTCTCTCATGAAAAAATAGATAAAATTGTAGTTAGACCATACAGTAACTGCTGAAGGAAAAATGTAGCACCTGGTAAAAACATACATGCATGTAAACTCCGGTTGGTTGAATCTCTATTCTTCCACCTCCACAAATACATATCCAGCTGCCCTATTGAGGGCATACGTAGGACAAGAGAACATCAATCATGTCCTTAATAATGGGACGTAGTGGGTGGAGGTTGTGCGGCAGTTGATGGGCCATGACCATCTCCCAGGCATAGATCATATGCACGTTCATTCCTTTGAACATGGCTCTGAGCACTTTGTCACTCTGCAGCGTGTACCAGTCACTGTTGGTTAGCGCATAAAAAAGGTTTAAAGCTTTAGGATTCCCAGTTCGGATGATGACCTTCGTGGCTGGAGCCCTGTTCAACAGCCGCACTACCGCCCTGCGGACGTTCTGCAGCCGCCGGATATAGACCTCAATGGGGAAAGTGCCAAAGTGAGCCCAGATGCCAATAACTACAACAGTGTTCGGGCCTCCAATTAAGCCATCTATTTCATTGGTAGCATAACGCAACTCGCTGGATGAGACGGATACAATACGGATAGGAACCCCATGGAAGCGGGACATCACCAAGATGTTATGAGTCTGGTCCACAGACATGTGAGGTCCAGCTTTACCCGGATTGTGCAGGACAAACTCCTTCAGATCTAGAAGTGTTACAGAGGGTACAGATTACAAACAGCAGTGAGAATAAAATCAAACTGTTGCCAGAAATCTTTGTGGTTCAGCTACCTGGTATTACCGACGTGAGGAATTCAAACCACTGCCTGACTGTGGAGTCTCCATATATAAGGACCTCTTTGCCTTTCAGACATCTAATGATGGCAGGGGTGTCGAACTGGCGGACAGTGGTGCCATCCAGTGCTCGCCACACACCCTGGTAGTAATAGCCAAAGGGTTCAGATGTCACAATGCTGCTCTTCACCTGTGGTTGACCTGAGAAAAAAGTTAAAGGATCAGGGTTATTTTCCATTTTTTGTCAACAAGTCCCCCGAAAAAATCAAGGTCTCTCCTGAAGTGTAGTACAGAATTTGTTAAAAGGCACAAATCTACATGAATGTGTCACAAATGTAGTTTTGTTCATTGAAGGTTTAATCATTTCCTACTAGCTTTTCTTAAACATTATTTATTACACATTTGTTGGGACTATTTTAAGCAGCGGATTAATTCATACTTGGTGAATTAGTAATCAGCAAGATGGCGTAAATAAACTACAATGCCCAGGTTCATTGTGATAAATACTTCTCAGTGAAATAGTGTGGCTCATTGTATCTTTAAATAGGTTTTAAACTTCAATGGAGCTCTATGGCCCAATGGGATATAATACAATATATCAAGATTTGGCCAAATGGGTAACACTTGTCGGTAGGATCAATTCATTGCTGATTTAGATCTTTACATGGGACTTTTTATTGTTTAGAAACATTTACTCCATTTTAAAGAAACACTGTCCTCAATATTGGATCAAACTCATTATTTATGGTCTTAGAAAGTGTAGAAATGTTGTAGTTTCAAACCCCTATGGGACTTTATACATACTCGCTAGCCTCATCTTCCTCACAAGATGTGTGAATTTAGAAGGGTGGTCTTCAAAACAGGAAGAGAAAAAGATGGTGCCAATACTGCAAATAGTAGCTGCTAAAGCTATTCTAAAAGTTAATTTCCAAAAGCAGAAAAGTAGCAGCCAGTTGTTGTGCACTGTAATGGTGCACTGGTCCATGCAAATAGTAAATGCTCCCATGTGCTAGCCTTTGAGCTAAGATCAAGTATGAAGTTGCAGCTCCTTATTATTAAGGTTAATAATATCTTGTATAACATGAATTTATTAACCTCTTATGGGCTGTCCTTACTCCTTAGAGTTGCACCTCTAACAGCTGGTGCCATGTTCATGAACTTTCTAATCGCTCTTCTCAAATTTGCCTCAAGATGTCTTTCTACAAAGGGCCGCTACCCAAAAGAAGATACTGTTAGTTATGTATAAGAGGGGATTTAGTGCTGCAAATTTTAGGAGGCATTTCAAATACATTTTTAAGCATTAGGGAAGGAGTTGTGTTTTTTGATATGGCTAAGGAGGACATTCAACTTTAAAAAGACGCATTTTCTATTTATTTCAAATACCTCCAGAACCTCAAAACTTTTTTTCTTCTCCTTTTTTTTAGAAACTGTGAAATATGGTTATTATTATTATTATTATTATTATTATTATTATTATTATTATTATTATTATTATTATTATTTTTATTATAGGCAGTGGTGGACGCAGTAAAAAAACATGCTTTACCTTCATCTTTTGGCATTACAGTGACATAGGCAGGTCCTGAAGCCTTAATGTAGACTTTCATGTTGATATCACTGAGGAAAAGCACATACAATATAAAATATCTCTCTCACAAACACTTCAACATTTACAACATGAATACAAGACAGGGGGATGGAAAATCTGAAACTATTATATGACGTTTAAAGTAAAAAGATCAAGCACCAAAATGAGAAACAAGTTCTCAAAACTTAAACCATTGAAAAGCCTTGAAAAATCTATTTTGTGTGATGAAGCTGCACTAATTAATATATTCGTAATTCACCTATCTCGGGCTGTTTTCATTAACTGTTCATATATACACCTATGAAAAACGATGCACAAAAATTCATATACACACCACATAAACATAAACCGGTGATTTGTGTATAACCCAGGTATTTAGAAGGGCTGTGATCACATGACCAATGCGCTGATGGGAGTAGAGAGGGAGTTGGCTCATTTAAGGAGTTAGGTTGGGGTGGGTAACGTTACTTAAAGAAATGTAGCTTTACATGAATCACATAATGTCGTTCGTGACATGCTAATTTATTAGATATCAAATAACCATTGTGTGTACATTTTTGTACGACATCATACAAACCTATGTATGTTCCCCTCAGCTCTACAGACCATTGTAGCATGTTTCAGTTCATTGAGACTGCGTTGTATTAAGCTGCCATGAGCTCAAAATGTATCACTTCTAAGCAGGCCTCTTCTTCCTCTGTGCCGCTGCTCATACACACAACTGCTTGCAACAAAGGGTAGCTAATAAGTGCGCATCTTAAAGATTCTGGAAAGACCACATCCAAAATAAAATGTATGAATTTACAATAAAACATAAATTAATGACAACATCCACTAGTATGAGTCAGACTGATTAGTCGGATTTGTGTGATGTTTAAAACATTAAATGTTTTTTTTAATGTATCTTTAAATTCAATCATAATGGCCTTTAGCACTAGATTACTGAAACATCCTACCAAGGAAATACATACAGAGGAACACTCTGCAAATGTAGAAGTCACAAAATGCCAGTTGCCTCACCTTTGAAAGAGCTTCTCCTCTCCTTCCTTGAGGTTTTGATGGAATTCTTCTGTACCGTGGGTCATCCTGGTATCACAGCTCAGGTTCTTTGGTTTGTAGCAGAACCAAGGCTCACCTGTACGGGGGTCAGTAAAGTTGCACAGCGGCTGCTGGGGTTGACGTAGGCAGATGTTACAGATGGTAGTTTCAGAGATTTTGCCTGATCGGAAGAGGCTCTGGAATCGCATCCTGTCAGGCTGTTCAACATTTAGCCGGGTCAGCACTGTGATAGCCTCACTGGAGTGAACCAGCATCACCTAATAGGACAGATAACTACAGTCTTCACAAAGTTTAATCATGTTCATTCATATCCATAGACATATGAGGTGAATATGACTTAAAGCTCCACACTTTGACACATTTATAAAAATTTCTGCCTTTATAAATTAGAATGATGTCCTAATAACAATCTCTGGACAAACGTCCATTCACCTACCTGCTCCCTCATACACTGAATGTACAGTCATAGCTTAGCAATTGTAACTAGGCATAGCAGGTCTGTCAAAGCAGGAGGGGTAGAGTGAGAGACTCATGGGTGGTAATTTTAGAGACTGTTTAACAAAAGCAGCCCTAAGCTCTAAGCAGCAATCCAAAGACAGTGCTGTTTCTTCATTTCCATATCCTCAGCTTTGGATGCTAGCCTAATGTCATGTATGAAGCATTCAGGAGCATATTTAAGACCTCATTTTTGCTGTCTTGTTTTAAAATAAGTTCACTGGCAAAAACAAAATATAACCTCAATAAGGCACTGTTTTCACCCAAGTTATAGAGCTAATGTCAGTGTAAAGCAGCAGTGTGTAGGATTTAGCGGCATCTAGTGGTAAGGACTGCTGGTTACAGCCAGCTGAATGTGCCAAACATGAACCTCCAGGTAGGATTCAATAAGTGTTCATTGATCTGGGGATTTTTCACCTTGAGCTGAATTATCCAGATTTGCAGAGGTTTTGACTGGGAATCTTTCTTCCTCTTCAAAACAAATAAACCCAGTGATTTGAACCAGTAAAAACACAGAATAAAGCGGTTTCAAGTTAAAAAAACCCCCAAAAAAACGGTGTTCTTCCGAAGCTGCTCATCATGAAGGGGCTGATAACTAAAGTGGCAAAAAAACAAATAACCCCGTCTTGAGCCAATACTTGGTTTGTCTGTTGCGGGCTATTGTAGAAACATGGCAGTGCAACATAGTTGATTTTATGGACTCCTTCATTGTATGGTAACAAAAACTTCAGATTCCTTGTGTTCAGGTGATTAAACATTAAGAAAGCATACTTTTTGTATTATTTTGTTGACAATTGATACCCCACCAGTGAAAAATCAATCACAAGATGGTAACAAACAACTAGAATACGATCAAATTTGAGCATCACCTCAACGTTCATGTCTCCTTCCCAGAGTAAAGTGAATACAGCAGAGTAACTGCCATTGAGATGGTCCACCACCTGCCCAGCTACGCCTGCAACAAGCTTCGGGCTATGCAACCGGGCGAGTAAGAAGTCCCCCCCAGACTTCTTGGGACGATCATTGAAGTCAGAAATTGAAATCATGACCGCCAGCTGATCTCCTACACGCCACTGTCCTCCTCCCCTCCTTGGGAGAATAGTGAAGGTGCTGTGAGTTGGATCACTGGTCTGCGCCAGGACAAGAGGATCTGGCAAAAGTGGAGTTTCAGGCCAAGCAATGGAGTCAAGTAGTTGGCGTTCCTCCCGTGCATCCTCAGGGGGCAGTGGCTGGAATTTGCAGAGGCCACGATGCATGTCAGGCTCAGTGGAAGCACTTGGGTAGATGATGGTGGGGTTCACCTTTTTCAGAAACTGGCAGGGGGTTGAAAGAAACATGGTGACAAAGATGAATCAAATAATTGCACTGGAAGCAAAATAACTAGAGCCAGATGGGAGACTTTTTTCTCTGATGCTGATTCTGCTTTCAAAGGGTTAAGCCATTAACAAACAAGGCCGTCAATTAAGAGTGTAACACAGTGTAATATTTCTTTAGATGCAGAGAAAAGGTTAGAGTGTAACCTAGATCACATTTAGTCATCCCATCAGTGATTAGCTGATTTGCTTGGCTTATTTAAAAGTATATATTTGTGACTGATTTCTTGACATTTATCTTTTCAGTATATGACTGGGAACTAGCAGGTTGGAACACAATGATGGTTTTACAGCACAGAATAATACCAGCCTTAGCCTTTAATACAGAAGCTGCTGTTGTCAGCAAGTCGAGGTGCAAGGCTAAGAAGGAAAGGACCTTTTCATTCAAATTCTATTTACTTGTAGTGAAGAGCATTATTGCTGGGCTACACTGAAACATACCTTTACCCTTAAATGTGACTAGCATGAAACATTACAAATAAGGGTCTTTAAGTGATCCAATCAAAAACAAAAGTTCTCACCTGCAGCAATTCCATGTTATGTAGTACGTAGATTATGACAGCCACTGTCAGAGAGAGGAAGATGGTGCTGTACTCCCCTCTTGAACAAGCTCTGATCATCATCTTATTCGTCAGTAGAGTAATGTGACCACTTCCTCTGCCACTGGATCACAAAAAAGGGGGGTAACTGAGACCACATTTTGCCAAAGAATATTACTACTGCAGTGCTGACTAAGCTAAATTCAGTCACCCAGGAAATCCCTTCAAACTATTTACCATATGTTATCTCTATCATGTACGCATCCATCCATCCATCCATCCATCCATCCATTTTCTCCCGCTTCTCCGGGGTCGGGTCGCGGGGGCAGCAGCCTAAGCAGGGAAGCCCAGACTTCCCTCTCCCCGGCCACTTCGTCCAGCTCTTCCCGGGGTACCCCGAGGCGTTCCCAGGCCAGCTGTGAGATGTAGTCTCTCCAGCGTGTCCTGGGTCTTCCCCGGGGCCTCCTACCGGTGGGACGTGCCCTGAACACCTCACCAGGGAGGCGTCCTGGAGGCATCCTAATTAGATGCCCGAGCCACCTCATCTGGCTCTTCTCAATGCGGAGGAGCAGCGGCTCTACTCCGAGCTCCTCCCGGATGACTGAGCTTCTCACCCTAATTCTAAGGGAGAGCCCAGCCACCCTACGGAGGAAAATCATTTCGCGATCTTGTTCTTTCGGTCACTACCCAAAGCTCGTGACCATAGGTGAGGGTAGGAAGGAAGATCGACCGGTAAATCGAGAACTTTGCCTTTCGGCTCAGCTCCCTCTTCACCACGACAGATCGGTGCAGAGTGAACACTAACGTCTGGGGCAGAAAAATTAAGCCAACGTGGAAGTGCCAAAAAAAAAAAAATGCCTGTTATTGAATGGCCTCTTGAAGCTGGCTTCAAAACGGAGTAAATCCCCACAAACCACAGTGTTAAAATGGCCAACTTCACAGCAGAAATAAACATATTTACAGCCTGGTACAAAAAGCAGTTTTGGTCTTTATAGCTAATTTCAACATTTATGACAACAATTTAAATTGATAGGCTTTCTGAGAGGATTTTCTACTGTCTGTGAGTCATATCCACCCTTTGTTTCTCCACAGCTCCAACCTGTCATCCAAATATTATCACTATTGGCTTCATAAAACCAAGACGGCGAGAGCAGAAATGCCAAACTAGAGTCTTCAAAACAGCAGTACATAAACCAGTGGGTTACATCTTGGTAACTGCATGCACTATTTATACAGTCAATGCATTACTCTTACTACACAGATCAGAGATGCCTGTATTGCTCTGCAAACTGAAGTTTTCCCCATTGTTTCCTTCTGGTAACTGTTGAGCTCTAGTTGAACAGAGCTGATGGAGTAGGCATAACTGGGGCTGGAACAGTTTGTCTCGCAAACCAGCTACAGGACTCATCCACCATACCTACATTAGTCCACAATCAACCCCCTTTAATACTTAGACTGTAAATGAAAGCCCTAAAGAAAATGCAAGTAGCGTTAGCTAGCTATAAAGTCTTAGATTTGGAGGGAGTTCAACAAAAATTTTAGGTTTCTAACAGAATATGAAGAGAAAGCTTCCTTTTATGGATACAATATTTCCATAAAATAATAAATATGAAATTATTTTGTCAATTACATTTATTCAGTTTTTTGTAACATCACCATAGCAACATATCGTCATGGGTAATGTATTCCATCATTTGTTGTTCCTTTTTATTTATTTATTGTTTTTTCCTGTGCCATCCAGGAGATGTACAGTCTGTCACTTTACACTTCACCTCTTTCACACATTAATTCATCACATTTCTGCTAACTGCAGGGACACGGGAAATCCACATATGATTTGTTCATTTGGATACTTGAGACTGGACATGTGTCACATGTCCTGCGAGTTCCTTCTTCAAAATGGCTACCGTTGTCTTCTTTGTTTCTCAAACAAAGAACAGCCATTTGAACTCAGTGTCCTAGAGTCGTGTTCTGACACCTATGTCCTAGGATGTCACGCAGGCAAGAAGATGCATCTGCTAATCTTCTGGCTCTTGCTCTCAACTGGCAATTGCATTTATGCCTTAAAAATCTTGAAAGTAATGTTCATATGTGAGGATTATATTGCTGAACAAAACATGCCAGTAACACAAACATTTATTTTCTGAAGTGATCGAAAATCCAATGGAAAAATCACATCGGCATTTTGATAAGAGAACCAGGGTGACATGAGCTTCCCTGTTGGCCTACAGAAAAATGTCACTCTCGGGGCACTCTATTCAGGATACTATAAAATAGCTTAAATTAAATACAAAGAATGGTGATATTTATCATTCATAATTGATTTGTTATTAATTTAAATTCCCTCCAGCTTGGTTAATCTTAATTATAGATCTTGAAATGGTCAGGCAATTTTGAGTTCATAAATAACATGAGGTGTATTATGCTCTGTTTGTATGGGTCTTATCTTGAGGTCAGAGGTCTAGGGATGATTACGTCTCGGAGTCAGATGGGTAGAATATTGATACTAGGCTTAAATGACATGGACTGTGGCCCCTTGGGGGTTATTTTTGTGATTAAATACAATAGGTGAGGAATGTTTACTGATGAATGTGTAGATGTTTGTGCCTATATAAGACACATGCATGAGTTGTAAGAGAGAGATTCACATTGGTCCCGAATCTTCTCCCAGGCAGACCATGGTGCCTGGTGGATGCTGAACTTTGTTGTAATAAATTAATTCTTATGCAACCAAGTCGGTGTCAGCGGCAGTTCCTTCATCGTCTACACATCATTGCTACTTAAGAAACAACGACAACATGAGCTGCATGACTTTACATTTGGAAGGACCACACCCATGGAAATCTAAATCCCTTTCTTGGGGCTCTAAACATCCTATTGTTGAAAGGGTAAGTCTACAGTGACACAGTGTACCATTATCATGTTACAGCTGCAACAGGTTTTTTTAAACCGGCCAACAAAGGCAAAAGAGAAACTGTTTTTGAGAAATTACATTCATATACAATACTTTGCCACATACAGGTTGAGGGAAATTAAAATTGTAATCAACTTGATTATTTTCAAACACATGGGAAGAGGGCAATGAGTAACTTTGAGAAAACTACTCAAAAATTAGCAATAAATGAATAAAAAGTTACCAAAAAAAAACTACAAAAAAACCCATACAAAACAAATCACAGCAAAAAAGGAAATGGCCAGGAAAATAAAAAATGCTTTAAAACAATCATGATTTTTCAACCTAATAACATAATTTTAAACTTGTAGTTGTGATAATGATAATGACATTTCTTATATAATATTTTTGTACTTTTGCTTACATAATACAAATACAAGTAAAATAGAAGTGTCTCAAAGCTACATTAGAATGGGGTTTTAGGTTTCATGATAAAATGAAACTTAAAATATACTTTTTTAAAACATGTGTCTTACCTCAACGGATTTTGAGTAAAAGCAGTGACGGAATCTTGGCGTGATTCTGCAGTTTGTCTTGCTGGTTTGCTGGGAGGTCTTGTTCTCTTTGCTTGTCTTCCAGATAATAAAGCTTACAGGACAAACAGTCAGTGTGGTGCTTTCCTCGTCTCTCTATCTGTCTCAGTCACTTGCCCCCTCTCAATTTTGCCACACCCTCCTAAGCCATTTGTCGCTGTCAGACTTTAAAACTCTCCTTTGCTGCTGTCCGTCAGGTGTTCCCTGCAGTTTCCATCACATTTATGTCCAGAGTTCCTTTCACCAGGCTCATCAGAAGTCCCACTCCACATCTCACCTGTACAGATATTCAACTAACTCTCTTCAGCTCCTCACCACTACCACCAATATCATGACTCCATCTGGGGCCATTCCTGTACACTCACCAAAGACTTTTTACATTTCTAAATTGTATGGTGTACAATAGAAAATTAAGCAATATTACACAAGAGGGTGTGCTGTAACATCATTTGTGGCACAACAACAAGCACCTCGGTCCTGACTGCCATCACCAAAGTAGTAGCTCATACTTTCTAGTGATCGTGGGGTTTCCAAAAGCCAACCATGTATCATGCATTAACTCAAGTTTCCCACTTTTCTTATAATGGCCAAAATCTTGAGAATCCAGTTCTACATATTCTGGAAAATGTTTTCAATAATTGCTCCAGATTATGACCATTAACTTGAGCATTTGTGGGAAATAGTAGAAAGCCTTCTATAGTTTCCTGACTCTTTATCATATCTATGCCACTTGCTTACAATGGCGTTCCTATTGAATGTGCCCTCAGTCTATTTGTTTACTCTCCAAACGCATAATTAGCCTTTGACTTGACAACTTTAAATACATTACACCACAGGTTGACACCTACATTGTAAACATACTATAGCATCCATTTTACTAACAACTCCAAGAGCAGCCACACTGACATTTACAAAATGAAAGAAAAAACACACTTTGTAATTGATTAAAGCCTCCAGAGGTAACCTTTTTCTTTAAACATTTCATTCTGAATTTAATGTTGATTGTACAATGTAAAAACTGGGTTAAAATTGGTTTGCTATTAGCCTAGCTTTAACTATATAATTCTGCCTGCCTCCAAGTATGATCTCCCAGGAAAAATTAAGGATTGATTTATGCACAAAAGGAACTGCATCAACTGCTGCCATGCTGTTTGTTTTTCCATGTCCAGTAGCTCTACACAGCAAAAGAGTGATTTTGCAGTTGTCATTACTGTCCACAGTAGTAGTGGAAAAGGCAGAGGGTCAAATAAGTAAGGAAACTGCAGAAATTTTGCATAGCAAAAGAAAAAGAGTACTGTTAACAGAAACTGCACAAAAAGCCAAGAGTACTTTTACTTTTGGTACTTTAAGTACATTGTTGGAGTATATATGCTTTAAATCTAATGATGATTCAAGCTGTAGTATGATTATGGTACTGAATTAGATTGTGTTCTTTATATATATAATCAGCAGCTCACAAGTACTATACTGTTAAATCAACTGAAGTGATTGTTGTTATTATATTACCTTTTATATGTTATGTTGTTGTTGCTATAGGGCCGAGCCCTTAAGGCTTTGCTCAGTTAAGATTGAATTACTATGTTTCTGTAAGAATGTACTACCAGTGATTATGTTGAAACTTGTGCTAGAAATGAGATGCTTTAATGTGTTCAAAGTATTAGACATTTAGGAGTGTTATGTGAAAGGAACATTGTGTGTAGAGCTGAAGGACAGTCACGCAATCAGGCCAGAGAAAGGTAAAATGCAGACATCTCTTTCAACAAAGATAAAACACAGGGCACTATCGGGGCAACTCCTTGTTGGGGCGTTATGGGGAGATCACCGTTGACCATTGAAGTCAGAAGAAGACACCACACCCTTGCACATTTCTTGTTTGTAATAGTATAAAACACTGGATCGGGAAAGACAGGTTGTCAGAATGCAGGCGGACTAGCTGGTGTTATTGGCTAGGGCGAGGCACTTCTGATCCAGGGCTCTGTAACTGCTCATTGCTTGCTGAAAAGATTCATTAAAAGGTTTGGATTCAAAATTTTAAATTCTGTGTGGACATTCAGTTATTTACTGTTTATTGAGTTGCTTTTAAGAATTCTGAACATAGCACTCACCCTGGGAGGGTGAGAGTTTTTCTACTTTCAGTGGCTAAAGAGGAAAACTCCTTCAACATTTTGATGCTAAAAAAATTTGGTGGGGGTCATGATAAAATAAAAATATGTTTATTTTCCTAAACCTAACCACAGTAACTTTTATTGCCAAAAATTAACCTCTGTAACAGTGCATTCATTGTGGAAGGTAAGGTAAGAGGTAGTTTATAAGAAGGGGCAGGAAGCTCACTTGGGCCTTTTCTTGACGCTCTGAGACACACCGGAGAGAGAGCAGCTGAATCAAGCCACTGTTTTATCTCTGACTTGATCCTACATTTTTGGTGAAGGACTAAACCTTGGAGTGAGTGCTCAGGCCCGTCAGTCAAGAAACAAGATTCCACTCAGCTGCATGTGTCCAACTCGGAGAGGGGATTGTGTTCCAGCCTATAGCAAGTTTTCAAACAAAGAAACTGTTAGGGGGGCCAGCCACTGTTTGGTAACCATTTATTTTACAGGCCATTAATATGTAGTAATGACATAGTAATATGAAGAAATTACCAATAAGTAATTTAAAAAGGTAAAGGCTTAAATTCATGTTAATGCGCATTTTCAGACACATTATAAAAAAAAAAAAAAGACTACAAAAAACTATAATTTGGGTGAACCCCTGAATTAACTCTGAGGACCCCCTAAGGGTCTCAGACCCACTGTTGAAGACACAGGATAATTAATAATTAATTTAATAGAGATGACTTTGACTTTGACTTTAATCACTGAATTTTGATGGTGGTAATTAATAGAAAAGTGGGTTGTTACATTATCAATGCATAGGCTAATTGTGTTATAGTCACAGTACTTATATTACTTGCATGACCTATGTGTGTATTCATTTTAATCATAGAAAATATGAAGCAGAGATGATCAGCAGGTAAATATACAAAGAAAGGTAGAAGATCATCTTGGCCTGTACATGCCAAAGTGTGTAAGTGACATATCTTGTAAGTGAAGGAACTTCAGCGAGAGTTTCAGGAACTTATTGTTGTGTCTGTGTAATAGTGCCTCCTTGTGAGTAAATGTGTAATGGGGAGGAGTGTTGCATGAAAGGTTAAAAAAATTGATGCCCGATATAAATATTCTTGTCTGCATTTTAAATATGCACTTTCATTCTCGGATCTGTATTTTGATTGCCTGTAAATCCGCAAAAATAAAACGCTTTGTACACTTTTTTTCTTGTGTGTCTCAGTGATTATTTATTAAAAGTTGAAGAAGTCTGTACAGAGAGAAGAAAAACCACAACCAGAGCATTATTCCATTCCTATACCATATTGTAGTAATTTAATCATCATCAGAGAGGAGATCTGATTCAGCACTGTGCGATTTCTGACGGAAGTGAACTTGAATAAAGGTTGTAGTTAATGCTGCTGGGCTCTAGAAGACAGACAGACACACAAACACAGAGAACAGGTTAAAATGTTTACACTCACAGTAACACAAGCACAGATCCCTAACAATTAAAGAGTCTCTCTTTTATAATTGAAGGAAAAGACTTAATATATTCATCCCAAAAAAGTTTTCTTCTAATAATAGGTCTGATGGGAGATGAGTACTTGATGCAGACCCGAGAAGTAAGGGACTTCTGTGAAAGTACTCTTGTCTGCTTATTTAAACTTTGTTTACAACCTCATTTACTGTCATGACATGATAAGCTCTATTTGCTGTATGTAATACATTGATTATGGTTAGGTATAGCCCCCCTTGAAAACATCCAAACTATCCTTTTAACCCTTTGAAACCTGGATCAACATCACTTTTCTTGTTCTGCATTCAATTCAGCACCTTTTACAAGCATTTAAACCTTTGAACCCTGAACAAATTGATTTCATTTCTTTCAAAAACATGGGAAAGGGGCAATGAGCAACTTGGCAAGAAATATCCCACAAATTGTAGAAAATATTATTTATTTATTTATTTTTTCCGGAGAGCTACATTTTGAATTATTATTAAAATAATAAATAAATAATATTTTATAGAATAATCATAATTTTTAAGCTTTTGCTTTTACTTTTTTTTACAAATTTCCTCATCACTCATTGCCTTCTCCCCATGTTTTTGAAAGAAATTAGGCCAAATTACGTTCACACCCCGTACGTTCAAGCAAGTTGATAGCTGATACTTGGCAGTTGGCACTGATAATGTTTAAGGTTGTGAGCAACGATGAAGTAACAAATATACAACAACAACTAAATTCATTAAGAAAAGGCTAACACAAAATGTAATTAGTGTTCTACTTGGGCTGCTTTTTATGATATATTGTGCATTTTCATTAATTATTCCTTACGTTCAAAGCATTCTGGGATTTTGAGTTTTCCATCGATGCACTGGGTTTGCACGGCATAACCACACTTCCTGGCATTGTCCATGCAGTAGACTGAGACAATGTCTTTGTGTAGGACTCTGTTAGGACTTAGGTCTTTGATCCACATTTTACGGCCTTTGTAAAATATTCTTGCGTATTGTATGTCAACACTACAAGGAGCTGTAAGTCAAAAGGAAAGGAAAAATGATGAGACAGTATACATTGTGTTGTTTTTGTGTCCCCACACAGGAAATTTAGAGGAGTCTGCATAATATTTAACTATCAAAATGATCAAGATATGAAAAACTGGGGTAGGCAGAAACCTTAAAAAGGCAAAAAAGAGACACAACAACAAAAAAAAAAACAGCACAATTTGAAAATCCGCCCTCCTTGAGCTCTCCACTCCCTGACTTAGCCCCTCCAACCAGATGACTGCTGACATTTGCACACGACTTATACAGCAACCCAACACTGATTTATTTAATGTTATTTTCATTGTAGATCAGCATGCAGTGCATTTGCTTATCACCTCCTAGTCTCCCTCTCTCTCTCTTTTTTTCAGACCACAAATGAGACAAGAATTAGCTAGCTAATGTCAGATACTCAGCAGGATGGTGGTCAGCCAACCCGTTCTCATTCCAAATTTGTACAACTATGATGCCAAAAGCGGCCTTCTGCGTCCACAAGCAACACACACAGACAGAACCTGTGGCGTAGTTATAATATGCTGGCAGACAGCCAGATGGCAGTGGGTGCTTCCACATGCAACGCGCACAGGTGGCATCACTTAATAACACGGCCGGTCGCTGCCAGTAACCACATAATGTAAGGAGCACAAGTATGCTTATAGGAGGAGAGGGTGGGGAGGTGGATGGGTCCCAGAAACAACCGTCTTTCACGTGGTAGTTCAGAGTTCACTTCCCATGTAGTTTTGTGTGTGTGGGGTTTTTTTTGTACACTGTATCATGTGCCTCTTTTGCCAAAACCTAACCAACTGTTACTTTGGTGCCTAATCCCAACCATCGTGACAGTCCGCGCAGTTGTGTAAACATAGGGACCATGCAGCTTCATCCCACTACATGTGCATTCGATGATATCATCGTAACGGCGTCCCGGAACGTAAAGAGCTGACACACAAGGATACCTAAAATGTCATAGGTTGATGCGGAAGGTCGGAGTTCGGAGTGAGAACGTTTTTGCTCAGCGTCAGGTGTTATCTATGTAAAGGCAGCAACAGAAAGTTTTCTGATATGCTGACTGGGGGTCTGTCTCTGGACCTTAAGGCTATTCTCCTCCAGGCGAGGTGGCAGCAGGCAGTCAGGTGGAGGGCACACTGTGATTTGAAGCTCTAGCTAACTTTTGCTAACACTGGCAACATCAGCATGAACTTGAAGCCCCAGCTGCCAGCCTGTAGCTTTGGTAAGCAAAAGACTAAACTATTGGCAACATTTAGTCTCCATGTCTGAGATGCTTTGCTAATATAGACATGTTTTGGGTTTTTTTTGTTGTCGTTGTTTATCGTCATACTCTTTTGGACACTCTTTTGGATATTAAAGCCAGTCTTCCTTTTGAAACCTGCTCTTACCATACAACAGTTCAGGGAATTTGAAGCTTTTCCAGTGTATTCAAAACAGGCACAAGACATAAATCATTAAATAAGACATAAATCCAAACTGGGACACCCATGAAAAAACTGACAGAAAAGGAAATTGTCAAAAAATGGTAATGTTAAATGACTGTAATATTGGTTGTGGCCTTACCCTTGCAGGATGGCTTTTCAGACCATTTCCCATTCTGCTGACAAACAATCTCTTGGCTTCCTTCAAGTATGTAGTCTCCATTGCAGCCATATTTCACAGTTTCCAGGTAGTCATAGTCTCTCTGGTCATTGTTTGATATGTATCCTCTGTCAATGTTCCCCGGTGGACGACAGGTCACCACTGTAAGGGTAACAATGTAATCCATTCATTAGAGAGACTCTACGAAATGGAAAATGTAGTTAGACATCATATTGTTGGTCACTATATGTTTTTATATTTATATCAATAGTTTGGCAAATATCCCATGGTGTTGCAAGTTGCAGTGTATTGGACAATAGTCCTTGGAGATCGTGAGGAACAACTGTGGTACAATTACATCTAATTTATTAGTGGAGAAATAAAATAAAATCTGAATATGAAACACACCAATCTGGGCAAACTACTTAAGTGGAGCTTGTGGTGAGACAGTTTTCTCATTTGTTGACATGAAGATAAAAATGAACCATATACCTGAGTTTTATACAGAAGTTTGTCAATAAGCAATGTCACAACAGTATAATAAAGATTTCATTTAAAAATACTAACATGTTTTTATGCCTCTACGCCAGCAGTAACCTTGACCAGAGGCATTATTATTTCGGGTTGTTTGTTTGTCTGTCTACCAATCCTACTACCACTGCCGCCATTACGACAGCAACTTCTGCTTTTCTAACTGTTATACCTCGACATTCAGGTGTCTTGGTCCAGTTGCCGTTGACTGTGCACTCTGCTCTTGCGTCGCCATAAATAACATATGGAGGCAGGCACCTGTACGTTCCTGTGACACCATAATCAGTGGTGTTCCCTCTGATCCTCTTGTCATAAATTATCATCCCAAATTGTGGGATCGGAGCAAGACCACAGGACACAGCTAAAAAAGAAGACACAAATTATGCGGATTTGCATTTATTGGTATTTATGCATGCTTGTACTGTTTTTGTCATTTGTTTCTATTGTCTGTAAGTATGTGTGTATATTATTTTGCATGGACACATTCACAGCTAGGTGAATTGAGATTTGGTACATTTCTAGAGAACAAGTACTTATGTGTTTTCACTACCCTAAATAAAGTTGAGGGACAGAGTTTTCAAACTGTGTGCCACAGAAAATTAAGTACAAGAGAAACTGCTGTATGTTTTATGCAATGTTATGTATTTTCGTGGGCTTTTGAAAGGATGAAGTGGGTAACATACGTATGCATTCTGGTACTGCTGCGCTCCATGTTCCATCTGCAAGGCACACAGCGCTGCTGTTTCCAGTCAAGATGTACCTGTGCAAAGCCAGCAAGTCATTCAGTCAGCTTGATGCTTGGATTGCAAAAAAACAGCAAACAGTAAAAAACACATGCTGGTTGACTTAAATCAGGTTAAAAGAATTTGAAGTTAATTTTTGATTGATCAGATGAGTCAAATTGTGAAATTAAATACTGGTAAAAATAATTTCAGCGACTTTGGTTTATTGGTCACCTGACCTACACCTAAAAAGCACCTGAAGTGTAGATAGCTTTGTTTTTTGCGTATGCTAATCCCTAAATAGTCAAAGTCAACTGCATAATTGCAAAATAAATAAACAAGAGCCCAAAAGTATGGGAACGTAATTGTAGTGACACTATGTGTAAACTTGCCAATGTTGGTAAAATAGATTTCATAGTGTAACATATGTCAAATTTATTGAAATGCTTTCATGCTTAATGGCTGAAAAGCGTTACTTGGCACTTGGGTGCAAATAAAGCTGCTCTGCTAATTTAGTAAGGATTTAAATAATGATGAAGATTATGATTTTGTTTTCAGAACTTTCAAATCTGTTCATCAATTCCAGCGTTTGATTTATCTTTGACTCATCTTCACCTTTCACTCACTGGATGATTCTAGTTGCCTATATTTTACTAAACGTGCATTACTTCTTGTATCCTGTAGAACAGTTTACCTCATTAGAGGTTCTCCATTTACATTATTTGCGAAAAAGAAAAATTCGACAAGATGTACTTGCTTTACCCTTCTTCACAGGTATAGTTGATTGTACTCTGGAACACAATATCCTCATAGTACACTTCTCCATTAGATGGTGGATCAGGATAGGGACACCGCTTTGCTGCAGTAGAGAATACATTACATAGAGCACATGTAAATAAAAGGTTCTGCTTTTTGGATTTTTTTTTAAGACGAATGCAAACATAGATTGACACATTTGCTGTATCTGCTGTAGTGACATAAAACCATAATGAAGTATATACACACACACACACACACACACACACACACACACACACACATATATATATATACGTAGTAATATGCTGTAGCATGAAGGAGAAATCTACAGAATACTTACAAAAGCAACAGTATCTGCCTATCCTTATATTCATAACGCAAATAATATTATAAGTAAGAGTATAGTAATCCGAATCTTTTAGAAATGGCTCACGTTGCTTCATACGACTGATAGAAATTCTTCTCAAAATCTACTAAAGCATTGCATTTTTCTCTGCTACATCAAAAATAAGTCATGTAAGCCTATAGTAACATGAGACAATCTATGAGTGACATCAGTAATAATCAAGGGATGATTACAATTAAAATGACTTCATTTTACAACTACATTAATATAAAAATGTATGTTTTTTAAAAAATGTTTCCTAGAAAATTAGATTACTCTTAAACTCAAGTGTATAAATTTGCAACACAAGACCATCTGATACAAGACCATAAGTTCTCACTAAAATAATGGAGACCCACGTATGCACATTAATTTGGTTGTCGTCCATTGTCCACTGGCGCCACAAACAATCTTCCGAGGGCCCGACACTGGGGTGTATCCCTGTTTACAGGACAGGGCTAACTCTGCACCGGGGCTAAAGTACCTCTGGAGCCCACCCATCTCAATGTTGGCAGCCAGCTCAGGCCTAAAACACACTGCAACAACAAATGCATTTAATGAAAGCTATGTATAGACTCTCAAATTTCTTGAAAAAATAGTGCATTAGATTGACGTTATCCAGCCACAAAAGACAATTTTTTTGCCACATATCAAATCAGTGTTAAGTTCTATCCTGCATTAGCACTCAGCATCATGTCATATCATGTTATCATGCTGTTTGTCACAAAGAACATTTAGTTAAAGGAATAAGAAATAATTGTATGGTATCTTTCCAACATTTATCTTGTAACCTCTATCTTGAAACATCTAGAGATTACCTGATGCTAAAGCCATTGAAACAGCAAAGTAATAACCATGTAGGTATGTATGTAGTTAGGGTCATGTAAAGTGAAAGGAAAGCATAAATAATAGCAAATACCATTGTCTTGTTCGGATGTCACGATGGTAAAAAACAGAAATGGACACAGCAAAAGCGAAGTCAGCATGCGTTCCATCCTTGTAGAAATGTACAGACGCTCCTCGGTTCTTTCCTGTAGTCTCAGTTTCAAATAATGAATCTCTGTCCCCTCTTCCCCTGCTGTTTGTGTTTCTCTAAAAGTAAACAGATAAGAGCAGCATGAAGTAACTGCTCACTGGCGATGCTTGTTTTGTTTTCTGCTTGTTTTTTGCAATAACAGATGGCATTTTACTGGAAGAGAAAGCTCCAGCAGCGGACTTTCCCCGACTGCTGCAACATTGTGAAACACCAGCACATTGAGCCCCATTTTTGCTGTTGCTTGACCATAAAGAACAAAGATGCATAAATCAAAAATAATTCCATGGAATAATAATCCATTGCTGACAAATTCATCATAGTAATAAGATGTAAGAATTTATCAAGAATTTTCTCAATTTTCTGAATTCATTGTTCACCGTAGAGGCATGTGACAAAAGTCATAGTTCATCACAAAGTCAAAGTAACAGGGGGTGAGTAATTGATATACATATTTACATATAAAGACCATCAAGGGCAATCTCAGTACAAAAAGAGCTAGCAAAGAGTTGTTGCATCAAATTTTTATAAGGAATTCTCAGAAATGAGTTTGGTCAAAGTAAAGCAAAACTTAAAAGGTCTGTAAAAAATAATGCTTTTGGGTGCCCAGTAGCTCAGTTGGTATAGCTGGCACCCTATGTACAGAGACTTCATCCTTGCCACAGCAGCCGTGGGTTTGATTCCGGCCTCGGCCCTCTGCTGCATGTCATCCCCCCTCTCTCCCCCTTTCACGCTCTATCTGTCATATCAATAAGGGCAAAAAAAGACATAAAATTAATCTTCAAAAAGTACCAGAAATGCCTCTCTGTGCGATCAGCTACAGATACAATATCGTTGCCCAAGTTCAAACAAGATGAAATAATGTGAAACATAATTTCAGATAAAAGTGTATTTGTCCCTTCAAGGGTGCATAAACAAAGCTTTAGTGTCATCTATTAGTTAGGATGTAGTGGTGAAATTGCTGTGTGCTGAGCATGTAATAGAGCTATGGTTGACATGACAATATGAATGACCCTATCTAGAGCCAGTGTTTGATTTGTCCTTTTCGGGGCTACTGTAGAAACAACATGGCGGACTCCATGAAAGATGACCTCATCAGATGATTATGAACTAACAAAAACATAGTTATGAATATTATATATCATCTCTGTCAATAGATGTCCCTAAATCTTACAAACTCAACCTTTAACTGAGCTGATATCTACAAAGGAAGATGCTATAAAATGCATGCGCACAAGCTTTATTGGTCAAATACAGGAAGTTATTTTCTTACTCTTGTCTTGAGGGCATTTCGCCACTCATCACTTCACAAGAGTGGTTAAAGTCACATACAAGTTATAAAGGAGATAAGATTCTAATCAAATACACACACGAATAAAGTGTGAATTGGAATCAAATTTCCTGGGAGAGAATATCAGACATTTAGTTTATATTCAGTTGTAATTATAACCTGAGCACTGGAGTATGTATGTACAATATGTATGGATCCTCAATACTTTGACCCTCTCAGGTACCAAACCACGATTTCACATCCTTAATGAAAATCTTGTCATTATAATCACTACTATTACTTTATTATTAGCTGATTATGACACATAAGGCTACACATAGGCTTATGTGTAACATTCAGAGTCATTCATATCCTGTTAGTGTACATGGTGTTTACGGCCATTCTTGCAAAGTTATGCAGATCTTGCAGGAGTCGTGGGGCTTGCAGGGGGTGACGCAGCACACATCCTAATTTCTGATGGTAGTGTCTTGGGCCTTAAGTTGTACTCGACCTTGCCTGGTTCTAAAAAACAAAAAAAAAGAAAGGAAGATGTGTTACTATAATCAGAAAATGAATGGCTGCATAGAAGCAGTACACAGAAGCAGTAATCACATCAGTAAGACGTTTGACAGACTCATTACGTAACATTTTTAAATCTAAGGGATAAGAGCACTGCACTGAAAAATAGTGAATTGTACAAGTGTTCATAGAGCCTGAATTCAAAACCCTCTAAATATATTTGCATTTTCTGTTAAGTGTCCACACTTCGATAGATCTCTACTAGATAGCTTTGAATTAGATTTATCACACGTTTTTATTCCGAAGCTGTCAAATATTGCCACTTCTGCAGTGCTTTCGGTGCAAGATCCTTATGCCAAAAGCCACCTTTTGCGTCTGCATGATACGTTGCTGGATGTCGTCAGCAGAAAACGTGCCCGCAAAGAATCGTTTGTAGTGCTATTTTAAACCCCTGGACAGATGGATAACACCTGTGGTGTCAGCATGATACATGGATGGTTGGCATCAGCTGAGAACGCGGCCAGATAGACCCTGATACACCACAGAACGGCTTCAGGTTGAAATGTTGCTTGCAACAACGTAATACAAGGACTGCCAGGGTGCTCGTAGTGCAGCTGGAAGGGGTGCTGGATGAATCCAACAAACCTTGGAATCATGCTGGAGTCTGGTGTTTGCCTCCCATTAGAATGTAATGGTTTTTTTTCTCTACACATGTGCCTCCTTCCCCTAATCCTAACCTCCCCCATGCCAGCATGTGCGTTTGTTGACATCCCAGCATTGATTACCATGTGCTTTTGTCATCTAAACATGACCAAGTGTAGTGTAATCCCATTACATCCTATCATGTTAGCGGGATCCCGCAACCTAAATAGCAGATGCAAAAGCATACCTAGAGCACATAATGCACATGCAGATATACAAAGCGGCAATATGTGAATACTTCAGATGAAAACATGTTGTTTCTCGAGCTGCCAAGAACTCACCCTCAAAGCACTCTGGGATGGGTAGGGTTCCATCGTTACAGGTGCTGGCCACGGGATAGCCACACCTCTCAGCTTTGTTTAGACAGTAGAAGACAACAGGCTCTCCATGGAGGACTCTATTGGGTTTTAGATCTGCGATCCAGAGCTTCTTGGCATTGTAGAAGATACGGCCTCTTTTGATGCCAACTACACAGGGAGCTTTGTAGAAAAAGAGAGCAGTTAAATCATGTGTTCACCAGACATTCGGTGAATTATAACATTCGTATTGTTTGAAGCAAATTTTGATAACCACTCCCAATTGTGAACAAAAGAATTATTGAAGATTGAGTTTATTTCTAGTGTCTTATACTTGTGGTTTACTAATCCACTGCTGATCCAGAGGTACAAATTCACAAAATTAGCATGAGGGTACTTTTTAATATCTGTGTTTCGCTTGACTCACCTCTGCAAACTGGCTTGGAAGACCATTGTCCTGTGTTTTGGCACTGAATCTCAGCCTCACCATCAAGAACATAATGCTCATTGCAGGCGTACTTAACCTTTTCCTTGTAGCCATGTTGTCTCATCACAGCAAAGGTGATGAAGCCATTTGGTATGGCTGTGGGGATGGTGCAGCTCACCTCTGGAATGATCAAAAACAGGTCAGAAATGTAAGGAGGTATTATTTAGTAGCTCCAATTGCAAAGGGTAATCTGCCTATGAAAATAGTTCATAGGAAACATTTGAAAAATGCAGGCAGACTGGTTTCATGGTTTGGCCCATACATATTCGTGAAATAGATGAAAGTGACAGGGATCGTTAAAGAACATGGATAGCACTGACTTTATCTGTATACCTCGGCACACTGGTGGCTCAGTTACATTTCCATCAGCCATGCAAGATCCCCTCTCATAACTTGGTGCCTTAGGTGGGTTACACTCATATGTCCAGCCTTGCCCATACATGGTGGTTCTTCCAGTAACTGGCTTATCATGGACAATTCTTCCTTCTCTGGGTGGCTTGGGTAGCGGACAGTTCACAGCTAAAGGAAGAAAAACAATCATGCTCAAATTATACTGAAGTATTTCTTTTCTGTGAGCCTTAAGAGGGCAATATCCACATTGAGATCTTGTTGAAAATTGATGTTTATTCTCCTTTAACTATTTGTAAATATTGTCTTATATATTTTCCTCTATGCAGTACCTTTGCAGGTAGGTGGTGGATTGCTCCAGGTACCATCATGTAAACACCTGCTCTCATTGGCTCCTAGCATGACATACCTGAAGTAGATCATGTTATTTTGACATACGTTGCTGTGAACATACCTTGCAGTGATCTTTTTTTTAACCATCCTTCAATCTTACCCATCATCACATGTGTAGTTAAGTACACTCTTGTATGGAGCTTGTGTCCTTCCCATCGCTAATGGCCGCAGAGGTACAGGGAGTGGACACATGTTAGCTGTAGAAAATATGGTACAATACTGAATCTACATCACTTTTAGACATCACATTTAATCACATTTAATCAATATTACAGGATATATATATATATTAAAGGATCACCAGAATATGCATTATTTGAAAAGGCTATTTATTTTCTTAACATGCAGTTGAGTGGTTTGCATACTATTTGAAAGACAGAACCCAGGCTATTCAGTTAGAGGGTGTTCCTCAGAGGCACTGAAAGTCCTCAAGAGGGTACCTCAAGAGTCGATTCTGGGCCCCCTATTTACTATATAAATAAATTGCCTTGAGAAGAATTAACCAAACTTGACTTTCTATTTTATGCTGATGACACTGTCATTTACTGCTTTGCAGCCACTCTAGTTAAGGCTTCATTTGTTAGAGGAAAATAACAGGGTTGGCAGCTGTAACTTGTTTTAAATGCAGAAAAAAACTTATGTTTTTTACATGTTCAAGGACAGATCATCATTGTCTGAAAAACAATATCAGAAATGGTCAACAAATTGAGTTAGAATCTACTTTTAAATACCTAGAGTTTAAAATGTTGCTGTTTAAAATGAGTTTAAAATATAAAAAAAAAACTACATTGGAGTATTTCAGAGAATTAATTATCCTCCCAGAATTTTGGTCTTGTCTTGTTGGATCTTATTATTTGAGGGTTGAATCAGATGGAACTGTGAAACTGGGCATCATTTTTGATGGTTGTAACAAGTGTTCTACTGTTACATTTCTGCATCACTCTCAGCAAGATGACAAAAACTACATTGTTTAAATACAGTCGAGTGAAAGTTGAACTGGCCAGTAAACTCACGAGAGCATGACAGGTCTGACTGTGTCCATTCTCCTGTAGCAGTGCAGGTCATCCTTCGGGGGGTTGCTGTTGAAGGCAAGTACCCCCGTTCACATGTGAGGGTCACCTCTTCCCCGACCTCATACACACGTTTTAGGGTCAACTCGTCAATCCCTTCAGCGACAAGAGGTCGGCCACATACTGGATTGAGACCAGAAATATAATTGGACAAATGCTTGAGGATTCACAGGAATAGTGTCCACAACAGAGCAACAGAAGCCTATAGTCCATGGTGTAGGCTAGAATGTTGCAAATTGTTGGTAAAGTTGTGCACACTTTACTTCTGATTGTATCAATCAGAAGCAATGAATAAGCAAATGCAATTGGATAAAGGACAGTGATTAACAACGAGTCAAAGAGAAATGTTTGCAGCTCAAAAAGCACAGTCATTCGATGCTCACATAAATAAATAAAGCAATTTTCCTGATCCATTTTACCTTTCTTAGATGATACAGTGGTGTATAAAGCTACATGGTAAAGCAGCAGCAAAGCCAACATTGGAGCCATCTTTTAGGGAGTGAAGTCTCCTCAGTGTCCCAGCATGCGTCTGGATGAGAATGGAGCCAACATGAGGTCTGCCAGGTAAACAGACCCCGCATAGCCTGCTCCAATCAGATGCCAGTGTAAGGTCCTATTGATTGAGCACAAAGGTCTGAACTCCTGCATATTTACCCAGAATTGATCGATAATCTTGATTTGGTACAAAGAGCTGGCAGCAGACACGTGGCGTGAGTTGAAAAAAACTCATAAATAATGAGAGGCAGAAACTCCCAAGACATGCAAACAAACACACACACACACATGCAAGGAGTCATACACAGATTTCTGATGAACAGTAAACAATGTGTTGCCCTTTTTAGTAATGGCTCAGTGGCTGTTTGCTCTGATAAAGCAGAGAAGCAACATCAAGTCAAGTCAGTTTTATTTATAGAGTCAATTATCACAAAACATGGTTTGCCTCAGAGGGCTTTACAGTGTACGACATCCCTCTGCCCTTAGACCCTCACATCACCAAGGAAAAACTCCCGAAAAAGAACCCCTGAAACGGGAGGAAAAAAAAAGGAAGAAACCTCAGGAAGAGCGGTAGAGGATAATGAGGGATCCGTCTTCCAGGACGGACAGACGAGCAATAGATGTCGTAAATAGCAAATGAAATACAATCATGGCAAAAAAGGAAAGAGAAAGAGAGAGGGGGAGAGGGGGGGAGAGGGGGAGAGAGGCACAGCAATAATAGAAACAGATGCATGTCATATTGCAATAATGGTAGGTGTGAAATTAGTAATTGCACTCTATGATGATGTTGAGGGAGATGATAACAGTCTCATGCATATGCTGATAGGGAGGTGTCCAAAGGCAAGATCACAGCATCGGCGCAACCAGGACCAGACCACAATCAGCGGGGGGCACAGAATCAGTACAGCCACAGCACGAGCACAACCAAAGGCAGGGTCACAGCATCAGCACAGCTATCACCACGATCAGGCACAGTCAAGGTTATGGCCAGGATCCAGGAAAACTAGGAAACAAGGGAGCAGGAACGCTCCCAAGAGGCAACAGGATTAGCGTAGTGCAATTCAACAGACCCAGGCTCTGTAATCGCGAGCCCCAGGTAGTGAGAGTACCACATGGCTATCACAGAGCTAAGCTAAGCTTGCACATGGCAATGCAGTTAACAGACATGCATGATTTCTGATGGTGGCATTGAGAGAAGGAAAGGAGCTCAGCGTATCAGAGGAAGTCCCCCGGCAGGTTAAACCTATGTCAGCCTAACTATGGGCTGGTCCAGGCAGCCTGAGCCAGCCCTAATTATAAGCTTAATCAAAGAGGAAGGTCTTAAGTCTACCCTTAAAAGTTGAAACGGTGTCTGCCTCCCTGACCGAAAATGGAAGATGGTTCCATAGGAACATCACGGCCAATAATGCCAAATAACAAAGGGTTACATCATTATTATGTGATAAGACTTTTTTGGTAAGAACATTTTTAAGGTTTAAGAGGAGGTTGTTCAGTTTATTACTACAAAAGAGAAACTCTGTGACCCGCAGAACCATAATGACTGGTGTTATGCAAACTAGGTCAAATGATTTGTCTATTGGGGGTATTAATGTGTGTCCTTAATGGGAAGATTCTTCCAGGCAGATAGGTGCCGTTATTTTAATGAATATATACATCATGTCACTGACAGCTAAAAGCTCTTATAACTATTGTGCTTTCTCCAAAGTGATGGATGTTTTATTTAACAAAAAACAATTCTGAGCCAAAAACCATATGCTTTCGGGGAAGAGCTCATCTGGTTTATCTATTTTTAACTTAATTTGCAAATATTTGTCTTTGCACAAGAGGGATTGAGGTGGTTATAGGCTGCTCTGCTGGTCAGTGAACCTAAGGGAATTGGTAAACTTAGAAACGTTTTAGAGATAGCAGCAAACAAGTCTAAAGAGCTGGGGGGAGCCTGTGCTGTGAGAAAATGTTTTAAATGAGAAGAAATGTGAATCCAGCTGAAGCAAATGTCGGCAGGTGTGTGTGTGTAAGAAAGGAATCCAGTTGAAGACGTGTTCATAGCTATGGCAAAAAAAACAATCAGCACAATTAAACACATGATCAAAGACAAACATTGTGAGCTTTAAGTAGAAAAACAATAGTACATTGTTGGTCAAGCACGTGGATGGACTACTGAATAGGCCAGGAGGACACTCAGAATGACCACGAAGAAATGCAAAGAAACAAAATGATTACAAAGAGACAGAAAATGACCTCAAACAAAGATGCACAAAATAACCTTAAAACAACACAAAACCCTTACAAAGAGACACAAAATGATGAAAATGATAAAAAAAAAGACACACAATTGCCTCAAAGAGACACAAAAATAACCTCAAAGAGACACAAAATAACCTCAAGAGACACAAAATGACCTCACAGAAACACAAAACAGTGAAAAAGTCTCACAATTACCTCAAAAAAACCATAAACTTACCTAACAGAGACACAAAAATGACCCAAAAAACCCAGCAAAATGGCCTCAAAGAGACACAAAATGATTACAAAAATAGAAATACCTCTATGACACACAAAATGTCGAAAAAGATACAAAATAACTTCAAAAAGATGCAGCACAAGACAAAACAACAAAAAAGACACAATTTCCTCAAAGAGTCACAAAAAAACTTAAAAAGGCACAAAATGACCACACAGACACAAAAAATCACTATGAAGAGTGAAAAAAACACCACAAAGTCTATGTGTTTTGCTCCTGTGTAGGAGAGGTGGTGGGGTCCTTTGCATATTGATGCCTAGTGGCCTATTTTCTCATGATCTTCCCATGGTCAAGCAGGAAATCAGTCTACTTGTGTTTAATTACTGATGGTTTTGACTGCAACACCAATGGGCATATAAAATGACACATTCTGGACTGAGGGCCTGATACAGGGTGACATTTGATTGGAGGCAAAAGCAGAGGTTTAGGTGCATTTCTTGGACAGAGCAGTAAGTGTATTTCTCAGTGGTGATCACATTAATATCCAAAACACAAATGTTTATCATAAAAGGATTAGTCTTTATTTACAGCTGCATGATACTCAGTATTCTGAAACAGACGAACAAAAAAAGTTAGTGACTCAAACACAGCATTAATGGATCTATATGCACCTGCGCGGAACTGCCCACGTGTTATTAATAAACTCTAAAATGTGTAATGCTCCATGACTCCACGCGATGACGCTCCCAATCCAAAATTCCTGAAGGGACACCACGAGCCTCCTCCCTAGCACGGCGGGCTGTTGCGTGACATCAGCCGGATTGAAAAGGAGGAAGCGGCGCGGAGCAGCGTAAAGTTACACAAACATACCGAGAGCAAGAGCAGGAAGTGTGTCGTAGAAATAAAACAAAATAATGAATAATATATTTACACATTTTTCTGTAACCTAATTGTAAATACAGAATAATAATAATTATGAAAATCACTTTCTGGACATTTCCCCCTAATTTTTTTAGATGATTTTCTCATACTCAATTTGCAAAATTTGATTTATTTATTTATTTTTTTTAAAAGCTCTTCTCAAGTAATTTTCTCGCCATCTTTTAATACTTTCTTTTGCTATTTGCAGGTAATTTTGTGCCAAGTTACTGATTGCTTTTTGTAAAAGAAATCAAAACAATTTGCTCTGGATTCAAAGGTTAAAATACTCTTCACAGGCGTCTGAACACAACACAAGAAAATTAATGTCAGTCCAGGTTTCAAAGTGTAACATTCACTTCAGACTTTAGCAGAAATAGCTCGGCAGTTGTTTATTACCTGGAGGTTATACCACTTCAAATCCTCAATCAGGTTGAATTAACATGTAGAAAGGTTTCGTGGGTTCTTTTTTATGGTTCAAAAGACTGGAGACTGTCGCTTTCATGTACTATTCAACAACAGGGGCGTCATGGAGCCCTTTGTGACTGTGACTGAGATTAAAGGCTGCACAGATACAAGGTGACACTGAAGACACCAGGGTCTGTTTTGATGGCACTTTGAGAATTTTACACACTCAATTTCTAGTTTATTAGGTAGCTGCAGCTAATGCAGCCCAACAGCCCTGCAATAAATTCTACCTTCGAAACGGTTATGTAATTCATTTTTGTTGAAACAAACTCAGAGAGGTGCTGTTTTAACTTTATGACCTGTAGTTAGTGGTGCCGTTTAATTATGATACTGAGAGGTGAATATTTTGTCTAGCTGTATTGATACAAGTGGGGGTGGACACTCAAACACAGTCTTTAATTTAAGCAAAAAAATGAGCATTATATCCTCTGTGAAAGTGTACATTTTTGTAGGGCTGTTGCATTACACTGTGCCACTTCTAACTAGGTGTGCTCTTTGTAATTGGGGGGGGGGGGTCAAAACCTTTCTGAATGGGGGCCAGATTATATATAATGTGAATATACCTGGGGGCCAGCTGCTCTGGTGTCGAAGAGGTAATAAAAAAAAGACAAACATACAAGACAAACACAAATGTTTGATCTTTCAGTAAAAGTGAATTCAAATGTCCAGATCTCTTGTTTAATTCTCTTTTAAATTTTACTAGCTTAACTGAAATTCTAAAATTCAGTTATGGCTTTCAGTTTTGGTATGCCATCTCAAGTCTTTTAGTGGCCCTATCTGGCCACTGGCCAAATCACCCAATTGCCACTAGATGGCAATACCTGTGACCAGGGGCGTCATAGTGGGGGGAAAAGTGAGACTGACTACCCAGGGCCCAAGTGGGGATTATTTTTTTATTTTCATTTTTTTCTCTTTAAGTAGTGACTGCAATAAGTTAACTAAAATCGTCTGAGTTAATGAACAAACATTCAGAATTCCTTTCTAGAAAAAATGTGGAGTCTCTCTCAGAGGCCCCTCTCACATTTTTCAGGAGTGTAAAACAAAGTTATAGTTGTTTATTGCTTTTAATGGGTCATCGGGTAATGCAGGTGTGGTTATAACAATTGTACAGGGTTGGCTTGGGCCGTAGTGATGGGGCCCAATGAGATATGTTTTCATGGGGCCCAGAATTCCTGGCGACGCCCCTGCCTGTGACCAATCACACCTTTTTGCACTTACTAAGGGTTTTTTCCTTAAGTCTAAATTCTTGCTTGTGTTGTACGTCGCTTTGGATAAAAGCGTCTGCTAAATGAAATTGTAGAATTGTAGTTAGAGCCTCTCCCACAATTGAGTGGAAAAAATCTTTTATTTTGAAGGTCAGGACCGGATGTATGGTTTCCCTACAGTGTGTGTCTCGGCCGCGCGGAGCTGTCAGTGGAGCAGCGCAGTGGTATCGACAGGCAGGGAAAGTCCTCACAGTGTAAGTACAGTGTCTCCGGTGAAGACCGCCGCTCCGCTCTCTGCTGGCTCCACACTGACGGCTGCGCCTCCAAACGGACTGAAAACACTCCTACACAGCAACTCAAAGCTGTAGCATTGATTTGTTAGTCGGGGGGACATGGCTGATGTAAGTTCAAACGAGTCGTCCACCGCGGACGTGGCGAACAGGTTTGCTCGCAAAGGTGCTCTGAGGCAAAAAAACGTCCACGAGGTCAAGAACCACAAATTCATAGCCCGGTTCTTCAAGCAGCCGACTTTCTGCAGCCACTGCACCGACTTCATCTGGTAAGCCTTCCGTCTCCCACCTCCACCCCCCTGACTGCTGCCTGTTGCATACTGGTAACTTCAGCCGAGTACTCCGCTCCATGATGTAACACAACTTCATGCTAACTGTCCCTTCTCAATCTCCAACCTACACCTCGAAAAGACTTTCTAATGGGCAAAGTGACAGAACATGGGTGTCTAAAAGTCCTCAGTGTTCTCCACATTTTAGTCCAGGGATTCCTTGTTTTTGTCCAAGCACAACAAAGGAGGAGTTATGCTGATGTTATTAGTGTAACACTAAAACTGTTTGTAGGAAACGTACGCTTACTGCTACTGGATTTATGTAAAACTAGTGAGAAACAGGGGAATTAAAGCAGCCATATGACATTTTTGGGGATAAATTAGTCCAAATGAATCCCAGAACCCCATCTTGAGTGCAACCTTAAAGTTGCATAAACACAAATTATTATATTTTTCCGAGATATGCATTGTATAATTCTTGACAGGCAAGTAAATGACGACAGTTAAAGTACACCTTTATAGGTATTTTCCTTGACTTACACTTTACTGCTGTGCAGCTGTTGAGAGTGGACCCGGTTAAAGCCTTTGGATGACTAATAGGTTCCCTCTTTGCTGGCACAAAGTCGGGCTGTTAAGGCTTTCCATCTCCTGTTTTTTGCTGTGGAGAACAACTCAAGTATTTATTGCTAAAAAAACCTTTGCATAGCTGCTGATCACTGGCTAGATTGTAAGAAAAAAATTTGCAGAGCTCATATGGAAAAGCACATCACCCTCACTGCAGAGAAATGGCTGAACACATACACATGTTGAAACACTTAAAGGAGGCACACAGTGTTGGCTTTAAGTAGCAGGCTGTTCAATCAGTGACATAATGCATTTGGGCAGTTTTCTGTTTTCTGTGCAAGATATAAATTTAGTGATATCTTAAGTGTGAGAGGAGTAAACTTGCAGGTAGCCTGTTTGAGTTGCACCCTTGTTTACAGTCCTCTGCCGCTGCAGGTAGGGGTGTGATTTCGAGCCCTTTATTGTGGTTGACTTATAACCTTTACGGTTTTACGGCGTGACCCATGCTCTTTTAAACACCACTCCTTAGCAGGAAAAGCAACCTCAACATGAAACTTTAAGGCAACAACTTCTTGCTTTGCTTTATAATTTTTCAAGTTTTCATGTTTAATCAGTTTGCTATCAGATCGTCTTTCGTTGAGTTTTCTTAATCTCACTGCTTTAGTTTCGGTTTCAGTTGTTGAGCCCATCTGTGCTGTTGGTGTGATTACAATCAAATCAATCATTTGACAGCAGTAGAGCACACAGTTTATAGGCAAAAGTACGTGGACACCTTAAAGTAGTTTTGATTTTTAATTTTTTAATTTGTTTTCAGTTTTTGTTTCATTTAGTTTAGTTTTTGTTAGTTGTAAGCATGCATTTGCTAGTGTTAGTTAAAGGGAAGCACCACCTAAATCCAGAAATCCAACACGTTATTTCCATGGCCTAAACTTCAATCGCTATTTGCAAACACGAGATACTCGCTCTCATAGCAAGAAACCAGAGGAGTAATTCTCAAACTTTTGATTTCATGAAGGCTGAAGCTGATCCATAGACAAGGAATGCTAGCTGAATTGTGCCCTCAGCGCAAAACATGTTTCCATATACTCAGAAAATCCCTCTGGGTGCTCTCGGTGTCATCTCTAACATTTTTCACCATTAATTGTCTGTGGAGCATCTCCAGACTTTATACCCTATGACATCACAAATTTGAGTTTTAGCACCCTAGTTGGGGATTTTGGAGAGAGTTGTTTATATTCACTAATATTTTTGTACTGTCTTAGACTAAAGGAAAAATATGTATTCATTTTGAAAATTGGAGTAGTTCCCCTTTAAGTTTCATTTTTTCAGAAAGGATGCCTCAGATGCCTGCAGCTACTTACACATACAAAACACCTGCTCGGAGAATTATGTAGGAATGGCCATAATGTTTAAGTCTTTTTGATTTGGGAATCAACTTGAGAAATCTTTCACTGCCACAATGAAGAAAACTTCAATTTCATCCCAACCCCAGATGGTTAATATCAGACCTGCGTTGAACAGCTTGGTTAAATGGCATTTGATCTACTGCAATATGTAGTTTCCCAATAACCCTTTCAGACACCCAAACATTACACCCCCCATATGTGATTGTTTAACACCTCATTCCAAAAACACGTTTGATAATCTTGTAATATTAAAGCCTTCACTCCTCTGGAGAGGCTTTCTGTAAGATTTTGGACCCAGGCTACAGGCGATTGTTCCCATTCAGCCACAAGAGCATTAGTGAGGCTTAAAAAGATGTAGTCCGATAAGGCATGGCTCACAGGTGATGCTTCTGTTCATCCCAGAGGTGTTGGACGGGCTCCGCACAGGCCGGTCAAGTTCCTCAGTGGCATGCTCAGAAAAATATATCTTTATGGACCCTGCATTTTTCATGTTGGCATTGTTGCCAATGTAGAAACAAGAAAAGGCCCTCCCTAAACTGTGCACACAAATTTAGAAGCACACTGACGTCTAAAATATTACTGCTAAATGTTTTTTCATTTGAACTAAGTGGCCTTTCACAAATCACAGAAAAACACAGGAGTTTTTATATTTTTTGTTTTGGAAAGATTTCATTGTGCTTCCAGCAAAATATGAACGTTTTTGTTTTTTTTTAGCCCTGTAATGCTCTTGTTCAAAACTGAAGGACATTATGCAACAGCCTGTCCCTGGTATGAATGACTGAATTCACTGTGTATATCTGTGAATGACAACGAGAGTAAACAGCAATTTAATTCTGCCTTGTTTGTTTTCACAGGGGGTTTGGAAAACAAGGATTCCAGTGCCAAGGTAAAAACTAAATTGACTGACATCTGACTCATTCAGATATAATGAGACCCCCGTGCGCCTGTCTGTGTGTGATGTGTACAGTACGATAAGCACTGGCTTTAGAGATGTCTGCTTTTCTCACAGTTCTGCACACACTTTTTTTTTTGCTGCTGCGCACTTGACTGTTGTAACGTCGGCCACCTGGACCATCACATTTAGGGTCGACCCATTTTTCTCCTTTGTTTGATGCTCCCTTTGAAGCATTAGCTCCATTGTATTTGTGCACAAGAAAAGAATATGTTTGATGGCGTGTGTAAATAACTGATGTGTCTCCTGTTATTTCTGCTAACTGCTATCTTATGACGAATATGATGAGAAATACTGTTGGTGTTGTTTTCATGCACTGTTCCCGTGCTTGATTTGTTTGCTATTTTGCAAGCATGACATTATTTGTTTACCCACAGCCAGAGTAGTGTTATTATGGTCATAATTTGTCTAAATAATTTGGCCCGAAGGAGATGAGCCTAGAAATACATTGCTTTTCATTATTTTAGAGCAGAGTAAACAGCATAGAACTGGAGGGGTTTTTGCTGTTTGATTCTAGTCCTTTTGAGCTTGTTGTTGAATTGGATTTAAAATGTTAATTATCACAGTGATAATAAGAATTTAATGTGCTATTTAACTGTTTACTATCAGTTAAGTGCTTCCTAATAAGTGATGCTACAGGCCTGTGGGTAGAGAATAGTTTGGTACAAAGAGACTGATGGAAGTGCGTTTGATATGAACTGTGAGCTGAAAACAAAAGAATGACAGTTGAGACTATTTTTGAGAAAAGGAAAGGGACAGAAAGTGCAAGACAAGAGGACAGAGAGGATTAGAGAAGAGGTACAAAACGGACAAATACCAACACATTTTGTTCACCGAAACCTGGATTTCATATCAACCCGCCATTTTGAGCTTCAGCATGCATCGACTCTCAGAATTCCTCATCTAATGTGGAAACGTTCGGGCTTGCCAAAGTCTGACTCTGAAGGCGAGTGCTCAGGTAACAGCACAGATGATGTTAAAGTGATGTTTCACTTAGAATCGCTCATGTTCATTTAAGCGCTAAAAACAATATTCGAAAGTCAGTTTTCAGTGTTGCTGGATCTGGATGTCACATATATATTTTTTAATTTTTCTTTTATTTAATTACTAATAACAAAGCGTGGGGCCCTTTGACCTTTCAGCAGAAGTTGCGTGGACCATCGAATCACATCAATCCAAGTGTAAACAGGGTCAAAGATAAAAATTTATCAGAAAATACATTGTTATTTAAATGTGCACAAAAGGCTTTTCCCATAATGTGCTAGGACCCCCAAAAAATCAAGTTTCTCATTTTCATTGTGGACACACTTAACTAAAATACTCCCACACACTTTGATATTTGATCACAGGCATTGTTGTTGCATTTTTTACAAAGTCTCATTTCTGGTGTTATAACGTTGTTGTATTACAAGTCATTATCAGATGTCATCTGTGGCAAAGTGTCAAATATTTTCCAGCAGTAAAAATTCAAACATCCAGTGAATGACTTGAGTAGAAACGTTCTCGACTGATCTCTTCTTACTGAGTAGAGCAGATGACAGTCTCTCTTTGTTGGAGACGTAAAGATAATCACTTTTCCATGCGAGGTTTTTGATCTCAGTGATTCAGAAGCGCTTCCCTTGAGAGTGTCGGAGAGAGTGAGACATACAGAGGGCTTTTCTGAATCGTTACTCATCATACTAATGGATGGTTTATAGTGTAGTGTGTAAGAGCATGTGTCGAGGAAATGTTCACATAAAGAAACATGCCTATTAGCCCGTGACTGCTAAAATTCCAACGCCCACTCTCCTGTGTGATCTCCTCTCGTTGAGGTGAGATGCAGTCTGCTCTTATATACTCCTACTTGGGTGAAACCAGGCTCTGTAATGAGTCAGTTGAAGTGTCTGAGTGTTGACAGCCAAACATGTTTTTGCATAACCTGACATTATCGTCAGCGTGTCCGCCAACCCCTCCTCTGCTTTCACAGGAAGTTGTCTTTTCCATCCTGCCTCATTGTTACAGTCACAGCCTTTTATACAGAAGATGATAAATTGAATGATTATAAGGACGTCAGAGAGACAGCAGTGCGTTGTGAGAGTGGGCTCACAAGTGGTGCTCTGAAGATTTTTCCTCAGGCAGCAGAGGCTTTACTGCACCTCTCAAAAACTGACCACTCCTTTCTTCTTCCACCATAAATCCATGCCTGGACCAGTTAAATAAATAATGTGTGCCATATCAAGATGAAGGTCGTTACACTGCAGCTATTCAAAGAGAGAAAGGTCCCCACTTTATAATATCTGTTTAGTCATTAATTATTAAACTTAAGCTTCTAGAAAATGAGGGTTGAGTCCTCCAGCAGAGACGGCAAAGCCTCTCAGTCACTACTTGAAAATGATAAAGTGATAAACCGGAGAGTGGCATTTCTATAACAAGAGTGACATTTAATTTCCAGCCCTGCAAATGTCCTTCTCTAAGAATAGGGTGGGCTGCACAGTGTCACATCACGTGTAGTTTATAGTGTCGAGAGATTTTCTAAATCCAAACTGTGGCTCATATATGTGTCTTATATTATAGCTAATTTAGTGTTTAAGTTTTTGTGCTTATTTTTGAGGTTAGATGTATGAAAATATAATAAGCACATAACCATTTTGCCAGACAGGATGTCAGATCTTAAGTTGTCTTGACCCTTTTGATTATCGGTAAATCACTTAAGACATTTTAATTAAAAATGTCCATATTTCATTGGTTTTAGCTTCACTGATGTGAATTTTTATTCTGGTTTTCATAGCCTTCTGTAAGTGAAGACTATGAAGTATGAGTGTTAATGTAATATCTTTGGTTTCAAACAAAAACAAGCAATTTGAATATGTCAGCTAGGGCCTTGGAAAGTGGTGATTGGCAGTTTTTGACATTTTATAGACCAAATAATTATTAATAATTGGTGCTTGATACCTTTAAGGTATCAACCAAAGTAACAAGTACCAAATAGTATAGAGACATCTCTGGACTGTCTCCCCACCGGAACAGCAAACTGTCTGTTGCTGCCCTGATGATTTAAAGTCTCCCTGGTTAGCACAAACTTACACAGCTGCAGCAGCTAACACAGAGCCGTTAAACAGTCTCAACAACTGAAATGGCTTGACTCTGTCTAAAGGTAACTTTGGCCATATGATGGTAACAGTTAGCCCTGTCACTTTGGACTCTTACATCTGTCCCTAGCAGATGTGGAGCTCAGTGTGGAGCTCACACTTCTGCAGCACCAGCTACAACACATTCCAGTCCGCAGTGTGATCCTGTTGAGTGCAGTGTATTTGACAGGGTTGACAGATCAGCGAGCCAAGATGCTACCAAAAATATTCTCTGCTACACACCATTTCATTCACATCATGGGTAACGAATAAAGTACTTTATTGGTAACACTTAAAGGGTACTGGTACTGTTGTTGTAATTTTTTAAACGAAACTCAGCCCTACAGTTTATCCAGAAAGCCATTGTCAGATTAATCAACAATGAAAATAATTGTAAGATGCGGCCCTAGGAATGATACTGTATGTGACAGTGCTGGATGTGGTTTTAATACTGTATTCTGTGAATTAAAATGCATCTCATATTCAGATTGTATCTAGATAAGATTTAACCTGATTATATTTACACCTGGTATTAATTTGAGCCTCCAGTGTCCACCTTTGGATCCAGTCGCTCTGTCCAGCTCAAACAATCGATTGGTTGTAGCCGTACTCCACCCTTTGCTTAGCCATTACTTGAGAAATGGCTCAGTTGCGACATGAATTGTTATTTTTTGCTTGTATACTTTATGTGGACCAAAGGAAAGCAGAAACATGGTCTTGTCTTGACTCCATCAATAAATATATAAAATATTCAAAAGCTTTCTTGTTAGTAGCTTAGCTTGCTAACTGGCTCATTGCTGCTACCCCACTGATCTGGAAAAAGACATTTACACTTGTGTTAGTTGTTTTCTCAAAGCGTCCCTGATGACTGTCCCTGAGGTGGTTTTGTTGATTGGATCACAATTCATGCTCAATATGTTTTAGTTACCTTGTGATTAAGGACTATTTGATTGCAATCTGATCACCCAAAACACCTTTTAATGTAGGGTGTACAGGAGGTCTGATGTGAGTATATACTGGAAGATGTAAGCATTGTTTGTTGTGCAACACATTAAAATCACCAGAGTTTATTGTATTGAACATGACCTTATGTAGGCGCTGGTGGAAAAAAAAATATCAAACCACTCTCAGCATGACACTTGTAATGAAATGTGAGAGCAAAGTTAATTTTCTGTTGAGTTGATATTGTGGAAACAAACAAGCCTATCTTCAACCAGCATTCTTGATGTTATCTGAACAGTGAACAATCTGTCTTCACCTGGCTGATTTTCCTATAGAGTCTTATTTCAAGGCTTTGGCCTGCTGCCGGTGTGCAGCAAGGTATCTCAAATTAGAGTAGTTCACATTATAATGCAGCCAGGCCGTTTCCAACCATGTCACTCAGCAGATTTACTGTTCATTTGAAACCTTTGAGCCTGGGTTGAGGGTTAGAGTTTCTCATTTGGTTATCATGTCTTGAAGTTCTGATTTATGGAGGGTTAAGCAGACAGTGTAACCTTGTTCTGTGACCTGTTTCACATTAATTCAGATAAACATATTCATAGAGAGCCACAGTTTTCTGTTGGACCTCCTTAAGTGTTTGGGGGTCAAGTGCCTTCTTCAGAGACACCTGTGTGGACAGACACTTATTGAAAAAGAGTGTCATATTCATTCCTTGCTCCAGATTGTTTAGCAAATCCAGGGTTTCTGCTACAAACGGACCTCTCTGGCAGGATTGCATAAATAACAAGATTTTTAGTTCATCAAAACCGCAGTCTCTCGACTCTTATCACAGATATGAAGCAGGAAATCTTGAAAACTTTGGCTCACAAAAATGTACTTTCTGCCTTTTTGGTAAAAAGACTAATGCAAAACTGCTGCTTTGTACTGACTATAATTTAAAAGTGTCTGAGGTAAATTCCTCTCAGAGGACACACTTCATTAAACACCAGAGAGGTAACTAAAAGTGAGAATAATACGTAATACAAGCAGAACTGGAGGACTTCACAAAGTGTTCTTGTTATTCCAGGAGAAAGCATATTCCACTGTTTAAGTCTCATTTTCTGCTCTACACACTGCTTGTAACACGGATAATTTCTGGAGTGTCGATGCACTCAATGGATTTGTGCTCACACGACAGTTTCTGGAGGGGGACCTCAGAGTTCCTGGGTGGATTGAATGTTTATTGGCAGGCTATAGATAACTGAATTGCACCCAAGGCTGTCCAATTTTCTCTGTTTGATGCACAAGAGAAGAAGCTAATGAGTTTTGCTGTTACCTCCCGAGAGAGGTCTACTTTATATCCAGCCACACAAGTGAGGGCATGCACAGATCCAGGGTGATGGATTGTTGACCCCTGTTCTACCCCGCTAGCTAAATGCATTTGGACCAGTTGTTAGTCGAAAAATAACAACCAACAGAAACAAAACTGTGGTTCAATATAAACCTGGCACACAGTATGATAACTCTAATTATGATAACTCATTACATAAACATGCCCTGCCTCTTTGTTCCTTTGATGGTTAGTGGTCTAGATTGATGTGTTAGATCACACTTCGACAGTGACAGACAAATAATGACTAAAAATGTTTTCATCTGCCGAATCCCATCCATTCACAGTGTCTTTGTTGACCTTGTGCTGTTCTGTGTTTGAACAGTACTTGGAATATCCTTGTGCACATCCGCCACTGTGTCATACCATAAAGGGCCCTGTTGAAAGCCCATGGTCACTGTCTGTACTGGCTGGTACACACATTCTACTATTTTTTTTGTTGTTTTAGTTTTTCGTATCAATTTGCTCAAAGAGTGCATGCTTCACAGCTGCTGTTTTGACTTCTTCATCTGAGCATTACATCCTGAAATGTAAGCCTAATGCTCGAGCTTAAGCACTGTTGCAGTATCAATGGTGGCCAGAAAAACAAGGCAGATTGTGAATACATTAACCAATCTACCCTTTGGCCTCGCTTCATCAGATATCAGAGGTGTAGACTTGAGTCACATGACTTGGACTTCAGTCATAATGTACTGTGTCAAGACATGACAAAATCAACAAAAGACTTTCAACTCAACTTGAACTCAAAACAACCAACCAGTTTGCTCTTATTGGACAGCAGTTTTGGGTCGTGCACGTGTGTGCTTTCAGCGTCTCTGTACCAGCATTACATCTGGAAAATGATGTAATAGAACTGCCACTATTTTCATTTATATAGTTTAGTTGTGATATCACAGTTTCCTGTAAGCCCTGATGACTCGTTTAAAAACACAATTTGCCAATATGGATTGTGTGCATTGCTCTGTGGAATGAGCACCTTGATACTTTAACACTATTTACATAGCAACCTTGCCTTATATTAAAAAAAGACATGGGAATCTGACTTTTTACAACATGGGACCTTTAAAATGGCATTGCGTTTGTTGATTAGAGCCTTATAACATGTTTAGGACTCGAAACACAAAGTTTGGGACTCTGTACTTGACTTGGGACTTGATGCAGGACTTGCCTATCCTGACTTAGGACTTGACTTGGGACATGAGATTAGCAGATTTGTGCGCCACACAGATGGTGATACATGACTTCACGCTTTTATTTCTCCAGGGCGTTACACAGCCTGTAATAACCTCCATTGTTTTGTGAAGGTTTATTACAATTTCAACCTCAAGTGGCCTGAAATAAACCAAGCTGATGTGTTCCTTAGTGAATAATGCTTTTAAAGTGAAATTACTTGAAAATATCTCTGCAGTATAGTAGCCAAACAGCTATTTCCAGTTGTGCTTTCATTAGACAGCAAGATACTACATTGCACATTCTTAAACAGATATGTGAACTGCTTATTTTTCAGGAGTACTTCTCTTAGTTTCCTCTATCAAATGGAGCTCAGTTACATTAATTTGGTGGTGTAATAGCAGGGAGCAGAAAAGTAGCAAGGGTTTAAAGCTCACAGTGGTGGAACTTTGAAGTACTAATCCAGCAGGACTGAATTTAACAATTGCCCTTTCAGATTCTGGGTATGCTAAAAATGATTTCCAGCGTCAAAATGAGTTGGTTCCACGGATTGTTTCCTCCAGTTTTCCGTTTGCAGCTACGCAAATATGGAAAAGTCATGCAAACATCAAACAAGCTAAACAATCTAACACTAATCACATCGTTTGACCCTCCAAGAAATGATTCTAAAAGGAAATTATCCGTGACGGACACAAAAAAACCCTGCTGACTGTGGTCCTGTGATTCTCACAAGCCCTCAGCCTCAGTTTAGAGCTCTGAAAACCTCAGCGCACCCTGCTGCCACCTTAGTGGCCGTGCCTTTGTTTGCTGTTTCCTCTCTGCTGTAAAGCGACGGTGTATTTAGAACAAAGAAGCAGTTTAATTGTGAACAGCTTTGATGCTACCAGCTGAATTTTGTTCATGCAGCAAGTATACTGCCAGGTCTTTTTCTTCTTCTTTCGTCTGTCTTTTTACTGATATGTTTGTTTTCCTCTGTCATTTCTTGGGCTCACAGCCAGGAAACTGCCCTCTATGGTGCCCTCTGCTCTGGGTGACGGCCCATGGGGTTGCTTCTCTACAGGGCCACTTTCTTTCTCTCTTTCTCCACTCCCACATATCCAATCCCCTTATCTCATGCTCGTAAAACAGAAGAAATTAGCAGTCGATGGTTTGGTTTTTGATACATTTTCTTCTCATATAGTTAACATTGCATGGGCTGCGTGCTTTAAGGTTGAAGATGTTCAAATTCCCCTTAAACTGTTTTGGCTCAGAGTTAGATGGATGTCAAGATGCAAGATTTAGAGATCTTTTGAATGAAGAGGCATCGTGACGTGTGTGTGTGTGTGTGTGTGTGTGTGTGTGTGTGTGTGTGTGTGTGTGTGTGTGTGTGTGTGTGTTTATGAGACAGAGAGAAGGGGGCAGAGTTCAACATAGGCTATATTTAGAGTTGCTCCCGGATCCCCTGAAGAGACACACACTGCTATGCATTGGGCTGGTTCTGTTTATAGGAGGACACTTGCTGTCTTTAGATGGTCACTCTGTGATTACATAAGGGCTTTGCAGGGACACACACGCTAGTCAGGTTCTGCAGATGTTAACAAGGTAGTGATTTGACCAGAGATATGTATGTTCCACCCATATTTTGATCACTTTTTCATTTTTGTCAGCATCTTTATTTTCTTCTTCCAAACAATTAAAAAATACATCAATCAGTCAGATAACAGTTCCATAAAGGGAACTTTATATTTTAGCTGATTTTGTATTTTTTTCTGTTTAATTTCAATATATTGACCTAAACCTAATCCATTGCAAATACATTTTTTTCTGCTATGATTGTATTTCAATAATTTTGAATATCCTAGTTGCTCAGTATGTCTTGCAGTTACAGAAATATGCACCCAACATAGGCTGTATGGACACATTTACCCTTATCCAGGCAGCTATTTGTAAGGCCTCTATTTGTCTTGTATAAACAGAAAACAGAAGGACACAGATCCAGTTCAGTTTTTTCAACAGAAAGATGACAGCACAGTAAACTGATACAGTGACAATAGTGCAGATACAGACACAAGACAACGTGCTGCCCGTGACCAAAAATATATACGCATCAAATGTTTATCTTGATAGGCTTTAAACACAAATATCAATCAACAGCATCTATGCACCAATATTGGGGTGGCTCTTTTCCATATAACAGTTGAACAAGTCTGTTACGCACACTGAGAGAGACTTGCACCCTGTAGAAATTAGTCATTCCAAGGTGTTTGACACCTTTAAATCATGGATGGCAATCGGGACCATGACCTGTACAATGCTCCCTGGTGCCTGAAGAGATATGGCCTGTCTGACAGTGACCATAATAACTAACGCTGTTCAAGCAAATCCCCGGCAGTAAAACCTCTCAGTCCTAAAGCCTCCCAGCTGTAAAAGGACCACCACCACAGATTCATGTTCACCATAGAAGTAGTTAAAACAAGTCCCAGCTATTACTTTGTACTACCTTCAGTCCAGACTGCTGTCTGATCCATAAACGCACAAAACAACATTACTGTCGAGCCAACATTAACAGGACTGTGAGATGCTCACTCACAGTAATATCAATTCATGGTAAATACAATATACTTAGCTGGCTTGTCAAATTAAAATGAACAGCAACAAAAACACTTAAACTCACAAAAGTTCTTCTCCTTGTCAACTAGATTCTGCTAATTTTTGACTTGCTGGTCACCTCTAATTAAATCTTCAGCAGTAAACTGTTGGACAAACATGCAGCAGGCAGCAGCATTGTGTTACAACTAATATATAATGCTGAGGTGGTCTGAGGAAGTGCTGAGCACAAGAAAAAAAGGTGTTTTTAGTGATAGTCCATAGCAGTGGCTTAGCATTGAAAATCAACATACGAGGCCCTATTTAAAAGATATAAAACACATGGTCTAAAGTTGATGGTGCAAGTGCATTTAGGACATATCCAGCTCCAGTTTCTGCTGGTTAAATGATGCATAATCAAGGAACAAAGTACAGTGCTAGAGACAAAGGGTCTGTATTTAGTCCCTTAATTAATCATAGTTGTGTTTTGGGCATAACATGAAATCAGCATCATCAGAATGTCATCTCCATTCCCTATAAAAGCCAGGTGCACCTGCAGCTGTTGAACAGCAGCTCTGCAGCTCTGCTCTGCTCTCTGCTATGTTCATATTTTGGAGGATGCAATTAAATTTGTCCAAATAATAATGTATAATTTTAGCCACCTGCAACCCACCCATCCGTCACTGCGTGTATGTAATAAGCGTCTACTCCTATGTAGGTGCATCTTCCTATTTGAATGATGCGCCTCTTTAAAAGCGAGAAAATACTATGCCACCCTGACTTCAGAACAGGTTTTTTGGTCAGTGGCACAATCACTTTCTTTGCCGGATGTAAGATAGGGCCCATGGTATGTTATGTGTCTTTAAGTAAGGTGTCAAACTGCTTTAAACCTCTCAAACAGCCCTCATTCTACGTATTTGTTACGCACTTCTGGTGGGATGCGACACCATTCTTCCAATCAAAGAGAAGCTATGACATCAAGTATTGTTTAGGACCAAACAAACACAGCCAACCTGCTTTAACGATCTTATGTCTTTTGACCCATGTAGCAAATTTGAACAATGTCAGTGTTAGCTCCATACCTCCATATCTTTGTTCAGCTATGATGAGGTAAAACTAAATAAAATGCTTCAATTATTTTGCTTTTTTGAGTGGCACTCTCCCTGTGGTTTTGGAAAAGATGAAGTTCAATTATATACTTTACAAAAAATGCCTGAGCGGATTTTAATCAGTCATCTCCCTGCAGTATTTGTATTATTGTTGTTGTAGTTCTGGGAATGCTCACTGCTGTAAATTGGCAGTGCCACTTACGCTTTCTATTAGCCTACTGCTGTACCAGTAGGTTATGCGTTTTACTTTGTAGGAGTGTGTGTTGTTTGACTGTAGGTAAAACTGATGTAAGACATGTTGCACAAAAGTGTAGGACTTGTTGACAGCTAATTTGTGCTGCCTGTGATCCACTTCATTGCCAAGTATAATACATTGAAACAAATATTTCCTAACTAGGTTTGCTTTTATACACATAACGGATGTGTCGAAATAGGATTCCAAACATATTAGAAAAGCTAATAAAATGCAAATAAGTGAAAACAGCATGGTTCTGACCAAAAACAGTATTGCCAAAGTAAACTGCATGCGCGTCTTGGATTTCCCTGAAAGCCTCTTGTCTCTCTTCCTGTTTCTCGCCAATCAATTCAGACCAGCTGCATTAAGATTAGTCTAATCCATCATGGCGGTCTGCATTATTTATCACCTGAATTCCCACCATGCATTTGGGGGAAATGTCCTGTTGTGTTCAAAATGCGCCTCATAGCTGCAGTGTTTGGCACCACTGTATAAAGGTTTGCACAGAAAAATGCTGCTGTTTGTTTGTGATATTTGTCAGCCTGGAGGGACTGTGTTGGAATATGTAAATCCCAGTGCTTACAAAATGAGCGTTCATCATAAATATTGCTTTTTTAAATTTGTGCGACTCACTGCTGATGTTCAGTCAAATATGTCAATATTTTAAATGGAGTTGTGATGTTTGTTGCTCCCTCGCTGCAGCTCCTCCCTCCATGCTTCAGAGCCTGTATTAAATTACCTTCTAGCCTTCCATGGAGATCTGGACGACACGTTGATGCAAATCTGCTTGTCTCTTGGCACAGGACGGCTCCTGCACGGAGGGAAATACATCCTCTGACACCTGCATGTCATGAGATAATAGAGCCCTGTTCAGTTCCTGATTGCATGCTGTCATGATTCAGCCCAAATCTGTTTCACAGTTTGATAAGGGGATTTGAGCTCAGGAAGGGAAGTGACTGAGCAGTCCCAGGTGGGATGACGTCCATGTTCCTGCTGTCGTGCTGATGCCATGTGGAATTTGAATGGTCAGATTTTTCTGTCTCTTATCTGTCAGCTGGAAGACACAGCTAAAGAAAAGCCTCACATGGCTTCGTACTGTTGTCAGATTTTGATAAACAACTCTGAGCTCCTGGATTTGTGATCTTGCATTTTGGCTCAAACACTGATTTGACTGACTGAATGCTCTTAGCCCTCTCCAAATGTGTCTAAAACTATGTGAAAATGTCCACTGATTTAATTATTGGGGTGATCATCTGTGATTTTAATAATAACATTAAATGCAATTGATTCCTATAAGAATGAGTCATGTATATCTACATGGGGAGCAAATCCTTGTTCACAGAGTCCACCATGTTGCACCACCATGTTGCTACAGTAGCCCAGAATGGACAAAGCAAATACTGGCTCTGGCAGTTTCCCGTTTTTGCATTGGCCCCTGTAATCAGTAGCTCTTCAGCGATAAGCCAGACAGCATCTGAAAAACACAGATTTGTAATGTGAAACTGCTTTATTCAGTGTTTTTACTGGTGTTAATCATCTGGTTTGTTTGTTTTGGAGAGGAAGAGACCTTTGCGGATAATTCGGCTTCCAATATAAACCCTCTGAACAATACTGAAGGAATCCTAACTGGGAGTTTATGCTGGGTGCATGAGAAAAGTTTCAGCTGGTTGCAGTCTCTAGTCCTTAGTGCTATAGAGTCCACTGAATCATTGCTCCTTAAATGTATTTATGTACAATTATGTATATAAATAAAACAAGTTTATGGTGACTAGTGCAATTTTTACTGTTTCCCCTGCACCGAGTTGGCAACAAACATTAATGGAATAGCTTTTTAAGAAATAAGACTTTTGAATGTATGTTGTGCAATTCTGATAGCATTACTATTAGAGAGTTTCCCTCCATGTCGCCAGCTCTTACCTACAAGCACAAGTGTTTTTTGTACTCATGCTGTGTACATTCAATACAAATCCAAGGGAAAACTACGCAAAATATGCATGACTACCCACTTCAGCAATGCTGTACATTTCACACATTATAAAAATAGGGAAAACTAAAACCTATATGACTTACAGGCAATCAGAGTTGACACAAACGGCTGTTTTATGTTTTACTGACGTGCTGTTGGAATGACGTGGCCCAAATGGAGTATTATTTAATAGCCTTTGTTGGATGTCATTTTTTTCTGAGCCAGAATTCAGCAGCAATCTGTTGCTATTCTCAAAAGTGCCATCCTGTGTTTTCTTACAGCATAAACATGACTACAGCGTTTATTTGAAGCAGCAATAAAACTTGTTTTGGATGAACGTCAGTGTGAGAATCAATCCTTAAGAAGCCATACTCTTGCATGTTTGGCCTTTTTATGTATGAGCGTTTGTGTGTGTGTGTGTGTGCGGGTGTGTGTGCATGCATGTATTGATGTATGTGGAAGAGATCTGTATGAACAGCGTACCCATGTAGAGTCATCTGAAAGAGAGGGCCCTGCCAGCAGATACGTGTTGTGGTGTCTGCTCTGTGTTTGCTTGGGCAACTTTGGCCCCTGCAGGAGGAGGCGTTTGGCAGCTTGGTCATAATGGACTCAGGTTGAGAGCGTGCAAATGTGCAGATACAACACAGTGAGCCAAAGGGGTGAGTCTCAACTCCAAGTGAGGGATTCGCCGTTGGGATCCTAAGTAATGGTTTTAGTTGATATTTATTGAGGCTAGCTAGTTATACATGGCTGGAATAAAATCATATTTATCATAGGAAATTATTTTCCATTTATTGTTTCAGCATGGTAATGTCTTTGCTAATAAACAACCATAAAACAAGCAGAAACCGTAAAAAGTTGGTTGGTTTTTTTCACGACTCAATTTTTTGCAACAATGTTTAGCAATCATACCCTCCTTCACACATGCACCGTAACCCTTAAATTATGTAGACATTACTAAGAGGAACTGTCTGTGAGTATACAAATGTCTAAATCATTTGGACCAAACATAAAACAGACAGACACTCTAGAGTGAAGACGACGGGTAATTTACACAACAACGGCAACAAAAATGTCTGACTCGAGAGATGAGGAGATTCAGGAACTTCGGTCTGTAAGGGCCAAAGCCTAAATCTTCAAACAAATTCAAGGAATAACGAGGATACAGCCTCTGCACATGGTGTGCCGGCTCTATCCACTGAGCCACCGGGCACCCCCCGACAGCTGCCTTTACGGCTGCAAACCGTGCTATCATCATGGTATGTTGCTCTCTCTGCCCTCACATGTGGCATTCCTGTCAAGTTGTTTGGGTGTTGCAGGAAGGCCCATAAAGGAAGTGTAGCAACACAACTAAATCTAAAGGAGGTGAGCCATGCTCAGGGCACATGGAAACAACACGACTCACAACCACAAGTGGAACTGTTATGACGCCATTGTCAGCAGCACACATTATCCCTGCAGATACACGCTGTCCTTTCAGAATGCACCAATTTGTGGTAGTTAGGTGAGTCTGACCTATTAAAAGGACCCGAGCAGCTGCTGTAATGGTCCTTAAAATCATCCATTTAGATGATTAAAGCCACGACGATGGTTTCGTTGTTAAATCTACTCTCAGATGGTTGATGATAATGTTTTGCGGGGCAGAATAGTATCATAGGTGCTTAATGGGAGCTTAAGGATAGCTTTTACTTGAATAAAACATTCATTCAGACCCTTTTTGTGTGAATAGGACCACCTGTTGTTCTGTCATTTGCTTGTAGGAAGTGTGCCCACTTACTGGGATTAACTTTTGGGCTGGATGTGAACAGCGGGTGACAATCCTTCCCTTCTGCTCTGAATCGATGCTTTAACGTTGAAAAGTCACAAATCCCACATCTGTCTGCATGCAAGTTGGCCTCTGGGCTGGCTGCTATGTCCCAAAGCTGGATTGACTGTCTTGCCATTTAACATTGATCCCATGTTGACCTCTGTGTCTAAGTAAAACCTTCAGTTTTAGTGTGTTTATGGCTGGTGACCTTCAGTGATCCACACGGGTCATCATCTCGGGACCCGGCACTCTCAGGATTAACTGACCACTGTTGGTCTTATATCATCGTGGATCTATAGCTACATGTTAGTTAGAATTTACCCTTAATTGATAGCCTGCATTTTATCAGCTTTAAAGGGCAGGCTTGTGAAAAAGACACAAAGAAAATCGATATTGGGACTACCCTCTGTCTTGTCTTTTCAGAACAGGAACCAGTAAAATGATAGGGAAAAGGGGTTTGAACCAAAAGGATTTTAGATATATATTCATTTTTTTTTCACCCTCAACACAGTTTGGAAACCTGTTGAAATATTTTTGGTGTCTCAAGAAGCCGGTTTGCAATAATGAGCTGATGGGATTGACCGTGGAAGCTGCAGATTGAATCAGTTGCCCAGACAGATTTGTAACGCCAGTAATAGATGCTCTAATTGTTTGCTGAAGTTTCTTTTTTTGCATCACTCATTTCTCTTGATTAAACAGGATAGAACAGAGATACTCAACTTGATGGGCTGGGGTCCCCGGGATCTCCATGGCACTTTCTAATTTTTTTTTTTTTTTAATATACCCAAGCACTATTTTGATATATTTTGATGCTTTTCAATGCACCCTGGCACCTTATTTACATTCAAAGTACAAACAGAATTCTCAGAAAATCGATTGTGGTCCCCCGGCACCCTATCATGGGTCAGATTTGGCTGTAAATTGAGTATCACTGGGCTGCAGACGTTATGTATTTGTTTTCCTCCTGTAGATTTACCAACCCCTCTTTCTGGTGCATTATACCACTGCTGAAGTGCCAGATCGCTGTCATCAGTGGCACTGAAGTCACTTGTGGATTACAGAGTGCTGAATAATCCGGATGATGATAAGTTTCATTGGGCTCTATCATCTCTATCATCACCAGTAGTTACAGCTGCATGTGAGTCGCTAAGCCTGTGCGTCTGAAATGCACAGTATGTTGTCCATTCTGCTGTATTAGTTTGCTCCAGTTTATGCAAACAAACACACACACACACACACACACACACACACACACTGACACAGATCGGTTTTAAGTTATTAAAAGTGCAATTTAGGTTTGTGTATCAACATCTGCTCCCTGAGAGTATTTAGCGATGGCTGTCAGCTTAATCCATACACAGAGCAACATATGGCCTGATTTGTTATTGTTTTCATACTCAGGTTTTCTTGTCCATCACATATTCCACGTTATCTTATTCGTTTTCCCTTTGTTCTGGGATGATTTTACTGACATGTACCGATAAACTTAATCACACTTATATATATACTTTATGAGGACACTGACAGGGATTAATTATATACAGGTGGACAAATTAAAACCAAACCTTGTCAAACAGTTTGTGTAAATATGGACATTTTTAAAGAACTTAATTGGTAGACATGGGTGGCAATCCACACGAAAAACAACACACTGCAGGAAATCTCAATGCATATGTGTTGACATTTGAAAAAAAAAACAATGTGATGACACAGTCCTGCCTGGTTTTTAATGGAGAAATTAGACACAAATTCTTAGTACCAATAAGTATCATGCTCAGTATACTCATACCTTGGATGCAACCAGATGGAAATCTGTGCAAAAATTACATTCATGCAGAGGTCCAGTAGACCGATGGCACTTCCCACCTGGAATTAAAAGACTTGAATTTCTTTTAAGCCCCCCTCATAGATAGACATAAATCCAATTAAGGTTGTAGTTTTAGCTCAGAGACTAAATATTTGTCTGAAGAGGAAGGATTTGTTTCTCTGTTCATGTTTATCTCTCTCTCTCTTCCTCTTGCCTCCTCCCTAGAATTTGTGTTGCCCACTGACGTTGAGGGTTTGACAGCAAACATGCCTGAAGTTCTCAGGCTGACACTTTGTAGCCCTTGAATAACCCCGAACACTGTTACATAGTATACTGGATTCTGATAAGTGGAATCCCAGGGGTGACTTACTGTTACATAATATGAATTCATGAAAGGATATACCAGCAGCAGTGTCCTGGTGATATCGCATTGCAACTTTATTTGATAATGAAAAAAAATCTATAATCCTTCATATAACATCATCTAATTATTTTTTGCTCGTATTGATTTTTGTTGTTTTGCCTTTTTAATCTATAATATTTAGGTTTGTAGTCAAGCTTTTACTTAACTATTTAATATTGATATTATTATTATAGTTTTTAATCTATTTTGTAGATCGTCATAATTTTTCTTCTTTTTTTAATCAATTTCATATTGTTTTTTTAATTTAGTTTTATTTCACTGTTACCACAGCTTTTCAGTTTTTTCCCCCCAATTTTTATCCTTTTTATTGTCTCGCATGCATTCACTGTAAAAAGAAACAATTTGTTTTAGCTTGAAAAAGTAAGTGTCTGGGCTGCATTAAATTTTTTAGTTGAGAAGAAAAGTTGAAACATTGCAAAATTTCCTCAACTTGTCTTCTTAAATTCATTCAACTTTAAAAATGTTTAGGCAACCTGGACACTAACTTTTTAAAATAAAAACAAATAGTTTCTTTTTACAGAGTTTGCCTCAAATTGTTAATATTTTTGTCATTTGTTTTTTTTTTTTTTTATAATCTGCACTGTCTGTCTACTATCTTATTACTGGCCTGTCAGTCATTTGTGAAGTACTTTGACTTTTTATTCTCTGACCAGTCTGATTGACCCCGACTGGATCCACTGGGTAACAGCCAGGCTCTATTTTCAAAAATTCCCTCAGGCCTGATTCGGGTCAGGCCTGCTCAGTTCTGCAATGTTTTAATTTAATGTTTGTTTCCTTTTTAAGCAAACCTTATAGTCTTTGTAATGTCATGAATAATGTATGGGCTGTGCTGCCATAAAACCATCCCGATTCCCACTTCTCATTAATGAGGAGAAAGGCTTTAGTCTATGTGTTTTATATAGCATATAAGAGTTTTTTGGGCTGTGCTATGCGCATACTGGACAGCCAATCTCAAATGTCTTGTCCCCACCCTAAAAAGCTTACAGTTGACTTGCAATCAGCATTTTCATTATTTCTATTATTTCTATTTATTTTTTACATTAAAAATTTAGGGTTTTAATCGGGCTTTGGCCCAAAACTGCTGCCGGGGTTTGACCTGATCATAGATCTAACTTGAACTGCAATAACCTGTATGGAAAGTGCTATAGAAATAAAGTCTAATTGATTGGTTTATTGATTGACAACAGCCGTTTAGAGTGTTTCTTGCAATGTGTCATTCATGTTGTGTTTCAGTGCTGATGCACACCAGGTGCCTTTACCTCATCTTTAGTAGCTGTTAGGCCTGTGACGTGGTTGATGGTGAGGATGGTAACTCTGTTTTCTCTTAAAGCTAATGACTGTTTAAGCCTTGTATTTACAACTTGGAGACTTTCCTTGTCTGTATGTTTTTCTCTCTGTCATTCTGTTTATACAGATCATGCGCACGTCTTTGTGACTCAGAGGTAACATGAGCGGGGAGATCATAACAAAGCTCCGGCTAATGCTTCCGGCTGAATGAACAATTGAATTTCTCTGGCTCTTAACCATCATCATTACAGTTGTGATGTGTGCTTCCAGACACTTTGTGATGTCGTAGCGGTGAACTGTTTTTTATCCAAGTTCTTATGCTGCAGATGGCACCGAATGTGCATGTAAAGTACTTTCTGATGCCTCGCTCACTCTTATTTCATTATATGCAAACATTTGAAAAACCAAACAGTGCCCCTGTGTTAAACAAAAGTCAAAGGCAACAGATTTGTGCTTTCATTTTAATTTCGGACCCATCTGGGACGACATCCCAAAGAAATGTGAAAGTCATTTTATATTTTGAAATGCTGCATAGAAGAGAAATACAAAACACAGCAACAAAAAGATTGGTACACTTTAAAGTCAATTATCCTTACCAAAAATCAGCTGATGATGACTATATCTTACAAAAGCTATGATATCACTTATTACAGTGGGTTGTCTTTTAAACACTGCAGCTTGAAATATTATTTTTTCTGGCTGCACCACCACGGCACGCACAAGATAGACTACTGTATAAGTAGTCAGTCATATTGAGTTGCTGAAGGTTGCATATTGCATCATCTTGGAGGAACAGAGTCATCATAAGCTTTTTAGAATGGCAGCAAATGCAGCTCTTGCTGGGCAACATTAAGGGCACCGCAGCTCAAAGGCTACCGCTCAGTGATTGAATCTAAATAGCTGTATTAATTATGTCTGCACTGTATCTAAATAGCTTCCATACAGTATTCATGTCTTAAAAGGAAGGCATAAACTATATCGAATGTCCAATTACTCATCAAGTCAGATGAACACATGGCAAGGACAGGTTATGTTCTCAAGCCAATAAGATATATTGTCGCCCAATGTGCGTTTTTTTTTTATCATTCTTCTTTTATGAAGTATTCTTCTCTCAGACCATAGATTTTAATCTTTGTTGTGTCCTTGACCACTAAAACTCACTTAAAGTTTCCCCTTCCCTTGCTCGTGGGTTTGAGCCCCCCCTTCATGTCCTTACCAGATGTTTAAAAGTAGGTCGAAGGGAAAAAGCAACAGTAGCAATAGGAAAATACATTTTGAGACATTGTCTTTTTATGGATGAGAACCCATTAATGTTACTATCAACCATAAAAAAAAAAATCCAATAGCTGTCAGAGAAAGACAAATGAACTGTTTCAACTGTCAACTGACCTAAATTACCGCCTTTCAGGGTATTAATGAGGGAATAATGCACATTTGTAAAAGAACAACAACAAAAAAAAAGCTTTTCTGAAAGAGACATGGATTCAACTTTATAAAAGGTGTACCTTCTAGAGGTGCACGCCACTTTGGGTGCGGATCAGAATGCTTTTAAAAACTGAGAGGGTTTGGTTAATCCGTGGGGAGGTGCAGCACCGAACATTACCAAGGATTAGAGAGGGATATTACTGTCTGAATGCATTAGAGGTGTATTAGATAGCTCTGTGATGGAGCACAGACTAATGCACCAGGCTCTGAATTACAGCGTAATCTGCATTTAATTGCCCTGAGTTTTGTTGTGATAATGGCATTATCTAATGGAAGAGCTCTAGAAGGGTTTGTGCGAAGAACAAAAGGCTGAGGGGAAATGGAACAGGCAGAGTCGCAGTTACAGATGTTGGAATCTCGCTTTAGGGTGATTACACAGGGTGGCGAACTGGAGAGATTTTCCTTTTTTTACACAAAGATCGCTTTCACTACCACTGAGATGTTTTCAACAGAAAAAATGCCAGGAATGTAATCAAATCAATCAAATGGCACACAGCCAAGTATCCCTATATTGGGGATACTGTTGCCTCGGTTGCAGGGTTAAACACTAAATATTGATTTGCTCGGTCCCTCTCTTTGTTGTCACTGAAAAGCCAGCCAACACATAGTGTCATTATTTCCCCTCACCATTGTCTCTGTTAACCTCTTTGTCGTCAGTATTTGGAAAAAGAGGAGGAACTCCTGGAACCTGTCGACCCCTATTCGATATGCAGTAATTTACTTTGACTCATGTCTGCAGACAATGCTTCATCATCTATGCACACTCCTGGTAACTTACAGGAATGACATAATAAAACATTCATTTTAGCTGTTTTAATGGATAATTTGTCAGAGCCTTTGCTAAGCCCCCACAGTTTGGTGGATGTCGTACTTAAACCTGGTTGGTCTGTCACACCAAGTCAACCTCTTATACACCTTTTCCACTAAATGAGCTGTGGTTCCTGAACCGGTTCCGACCGGGGCTCTTGGAAACCACTTTTGATCAAAACCATTGTAATCAAGGATGCCTCAATGGAGGGTGTTGCACAACAGCAGTAAACAGTAGTAGCAAGCTGGCATATTGCACTGATTGCCTGCAAACCTTTGTTCTGTTATTACAGATATTTGGTTTTATCCCAAAACAGTTAGGACCAAGTATTAACGAGAAAACATTTTTTTTTTGTCTCTATTGTTGCCTTCTTCATTCCCTGTGTCCAATGTGTAGGAGAATAAAACACCCAATGATGTTGTCACTGTTTGCACTCAAGGTCAAGGAGAACCTGCTATTTTATGGCTCCAGCTGGGAACTTACTTCTTTGGTTCTGAACCGATTAAAATTTTTGTCTAAATGCTCCAGATGGTTCAAAATTAGGTGTGTAAACCAGAATGACACCTGTTTATTGTTGGTTATCTGTGTGATGACATGAAACAAAGTAATGGGTTTTGCAGAAGCGCTATTTGGCCAATACAATGTGGAATGAGGTGTTAACTGACATTAGATGGAAAATACGAGGCTGAATGTCATAGGCAGAAATAGAGAAAGCACATCGTTAGTGTTTTTAAATTTATCCAGTGCGAGATCAATGCAAATATTGTTGGCAGCATTGATGAACTGCCAATATGGTTCAGACTGTAATTGGAGGGAACAGCTTGTGCAAAGCAGAAAACATGTAAGCCTGGACACACTGAGTATAAACCTGCCGTCACTTAATACAGTAAAGCCTCTACCTTGAAGTTTCACAGCATGAAGAGCCTCTGTCACGAGCATATATCGAAATGTGTTCTAGCTTTGCTTCCATAGTTTGTAACTGACGTTTTCCTTGATTTTTAAAGCACAAACTGAAGCGCATGCAAAACATTTCTAAGATCTGACAGGAACATTTGTTTTTTGGAAAACATGACAAATATTGATCCTTTGCTGTTCATCTTGGAAGCATTTCTCAGAAACACCTCCCTCGCTTGTGTATGATGAATGTGAGCTTCGCCTTAATTAAACCGGATCTCTCAATCGATGAGTCAAGAGTCCAGTATAATGAATATTCAGTCTCAGTCGCAATACACAAGATAAATACTGTTAACACTGTGTATATCTGTGTATTCATACCTCTTACTGTTTTTTCCACATCCTGTTTATTCTTTATTGACTGGCTTTGTTGAATACTAGATTATGATTGGTCAGTTACGGCATTCTGCAGTGTGTTACCGCTGAAATACAAACTGCTGCTATTACTGACCATGTCAGTTACTAGAAGAGTGCTGCTAATGTATGTTTCTGCAAACCAACATGTGCAGATTTCATATGTATCACATCTAAAGTAGCATATAAGCTGGGTGGTGGTATATGTGACACATAGGCGAGATGGCTGCCAAGCTGCATACCGCTGTTGGAGACCAACAAACAAAACTGGATGTGTGTTAGTGAGTCACTGCTGTGTTTTCATCAGCTTTTTAGGCTCCAAACATGGGTGTTTTGTAGCAGCCTGATGGTGGATACTGCCACGAAAAGTGCTTTTGTTTTTCAACCTAGACATTTTTGCTTTTCCCACACGATTTTGCCTCAAAAACTGTGTATGTTAAGCCAAAACATGATCTTTTCCAAACTGTACTCAGGTGGTTTTTGTGCCTAAACATCACCACAAGTTAACCACAGCCTTATTGAAATCAAAAGTTTCTGCTACAGAATAATGTGCAACTGTAACATATCCACAGTTTGTAGAAATGTCTAATACCAACATTTTTTCAGCAATTGGATTGGAATAATGGTCTATTGCTATGGATACAATTCTGATCATAGACACTTAGGGAAAACAATGAGATTAATTTTAAATTAAAAAAAATAATTCAAGTCCTAGGCTATTTAGGTGCAGGAACCTTCAACTTTGCTTCGGAGTCCTGCATCCCCCTGTTCTGGTTTATTTTGCAATATTGACCCACTTTCTGAACATTATCCATATTTTATTCTGTATATACTCTGTACATTACTTTGCACTCTACAGTACTTGTCCTCTATGCAGTTACGTAAAAGTTTAATGGAATCTAATCCAAAACACAGGCAACTGTAGCGTCCCTCTGGAAATATCATTGGCGGTCTTCTTTCACATGATTAAAACCACTCTGCTGCTGTTGGTGTGGTGCAGGCATAGAGCGTACAGGTCCACTAAATCTGTCATTGTAGATCCTGAGAAACATTTAATGTGATGGATTAGACTAATACTCTCAATACTCCCCATCCTCGATCGAATCTGTCACACTGGTATTGTGGGTTGAGTGAAATGTCCACTGTAGAGATTCAGTCTATCTATAGAAAATTGGTTAAAACGCATTACTCTGGGAAAGCAGTTAAAACAGTTTTACTGTCTGTTATTTAAGTAAATGGCCATTTTTAACATATTAATTAGAGGGTATCACATTTTTTTGAATAATGCAGAAAAAAACATGAAAGGTTAACGTAATGATTAACACAGAAGTTAATGATCTCTACATTTATGACCTAAATCATGACGCCAGAGGGATTTATATCCGGTCAGGATTAATTCTCACTTTACCTCTTTGCCTTTGATCTGATATGGGGGAGGAAACTTGTGAAAGTGATTACCATAAATCACTGAATCACCGATGATTAATTGAAGCAACACATGAGAACGTGACATACTTTTTCTTGTTCCACTTCTATTGTTTTACAGTTTTTTTTAACAAATCATAGACAGAAAGATTCAATATAAATCCAGTTCCAGTACAGTTAACCCTGCCACAATCTGCAGAAAAAAGACTTTTACAATCCTTTTCAAAAAAGTTCCCCTTGTTCCTCTAATAGATCATCTAAATGCCTTGTTAATCCTGCCACAGATTGCAAAGTGCTTTTTAATCCATTTCACAAAGACAAGATGAGACTTAAGTGTCTTTAAGCCGGTATAATACTGTAAACATAAAAAAACATTTTTTTTTCAACAGACGTGTGCTGTGTGTTGTGGATATAAAAAAAGACATGGCTGTTTAAGCAGTATCAACAGCAGCTCATCTGTAATGCTACTCTGCATCAGTAAAAGGGGAGAAAGGATTTTAGAGATGAATGGGCAAAGTAATTCTCTCCATGTTCTGTTCTGATGTTTCAGCGAACAGGAACCCTTTTACAAATCCAACAAATTTAATTCAAAACCTCTTTTGTTTTTAATTTATTCAGTGTAATACATGGGATTTTATGAAAGTACAGTGAATAAGGTACTTTGCCCAAAAAACGCAACTACAAATAAAAGCCCCCAAAACATGCCAAATTTGTTTCATGACTGGCTAAGAGGACAGTTGGCTGTCAGCTGCCATTAAAGACTTACAGGACATCAGGAGCAAAGAAAAACTACAGAACATTTTGTGAAGGGATTATTCCAGCTGCAATTCAGTGACCAGAGAAGTAAATATAGGCCAGAGGTGTAAAGTGGCTTGGTTGGCAGTCACAGTTTATTGTAAGATTCAGATTCAGATCAGATTTAAATTCAGTTTCATTTTTCAGCCACAGAGGTTGCCGCTTATCCCTTCCCGGATCTCAAATACGCACATTTTGCATGGTTGTTATCATGATGACAATAGTCTGTCCACAGACAGAAAGGACACATAAACACCAGGCAAAATACTTAAAACTGCGTCTCTGGTTGTTCCCGCTACAGTAGGTGTCTCTATGATCACATTTTGCCTGATGACACACACCGACTGACAAGGTGAAAATGATACCGTGCATCTCGACATTGCGACTGGTGAAAAGTTGATGACGAGGTTGATGATGGCTGCTGAACTTGTTAGGCACACATGCAGGACCAAAACATCACACAAAAGTAGAAGAAAGGCAGTCTGCACACTGAATATTGCAAGCTCCCAAAAGTTTGATGAGAAAACTTTAACCGTCACGGTCAGTGACCTCATGGTCAGATGCTAAACCTGTGCAGCAATTACCATCATTAACACAACCATCCCCCACAATGAGCCATCCACCCAAACTGACAGGCAAAGGGTGTTAATAAGCGTACTAGGAGACATTTGTTTGAACTCTGGAATTTATGAGCCAAGGGTCCATTAAAATGCACTAAGATGCCTAAAAAACTCCCTTTGTGTTCTCCAAAGGAAACAGTGGTGAGCTTTGTTTGGATTGAGAACAAATGTCAAAGCAGCCACAGGAAACAACTTCAACACACAAGGATTTATCTGTTAAAAGGAAGATTGTTGATGTCTGAAAACCGCCTGTTCTATGTGCTTAGAAACACGTAACAAGTCTAGACTGATAAACTGTATCTCTTCATATGAGATATCAGTGCTGCCAAATGCATCATGCTCACTGGAGCCCGAGTTACAGTCTGGAATTGAAATTTGCGAGAAGAGTGACTGAAACAAATGTGTGTCTTCATGAGTTTGCATCTCCATTGTTATGCTGTCGATTTGGTGTGGACACGTTTGTTTTGACGAGGCAGACATTCACTCAAGTACTTCTGAATCAACTTTTCTTGTAGGAAATGTTTTCGGCTGACCTGCATCAGCCAATGTGGAGCCTATTTTGTGTCTTGAAATTTGTCAGCCTTGTCACACTTTGTGCTTGAGTATCAGCAGCAATGAAAATCTACCTGTATTGTGTTTCTGTATAGTTGTTTGTCATTTAGTATTTTTTGCATGTTATGTATGTAAGGTTTTGTTCTTTCTCTTAATCTCCTGTCTTGTATTCTTAAACTGCTTTGTGAAATCAGCAGTTAACCTTCATTTGATCTAAAAAAATAATTTGTGTCTAAAAGTGTCTCACAGGTTGTCACGAAACAAAATAAGTCTTACATATAAAGCTCTCTGTCCTTATTCTATTGTCTGCAGGCAACACTAAAAACACTAAATTGTGTTTAATTTCAAACAAAATATTTGTCTTTTTTACAACTCTTACTATTTACTAGTTTTATCTAGCCTGCAGTACACAAATTGGTGTTAATGGGCTGTTTTTTCATGCCGGGTGACCACTGGATGACCCCAAATAACTGGAGTTTATGGGTTTACTGAAAAGCAAAAAGAGTCCTAAAGCGAGATGAGAGCACTCGTTGTGCACACCGTGAGTCATCATTTGATGGTCGGCCTTTAGGAATGAATCACAGTGGATATATGACGTGAGGTGTCAGAGCTCTTTATTCAGCCATGAGAGGTGTCTCTGTCAAGACTCTGGTTACAAAACGTCTGTGTTCGTGTACGTGCTTGTGCGTGTCGTCTGTACTCTGGGTTCCTGCTCAAAGTGGACAGCCATGTGTGTCTTTTAGCGTAGCTAACAGCTTCTTGCCGTCTTTGTTGTTTACTGTCTGTATGACTGTATAATCCCTGTGTTTAATCGCCTCTTCTGGGGATTAAAGCTGATGGAGTACATTGTTGTAACAGGAACAAAGTTCTTGTTGGAGAGGAAGGATGTGTCAGGGAGACACATCTGGACTGTGGTACAGCACCAGACACCAACACAGTCGTCACTTTAATTTACATCTTTTTTGTTAGTTTTCTTTAATTGTTTTTGCTTCAGATTTTGTGTTGCTGTTACTTCTCATTCTTACAGTCTCATTCTGCCTTGCCAAGGCTGTGGTGTACGACACACACATGCACACATGTTTTAGTGTAAATATTTGGCTGCAGTGCAGCAGAGTCTTGTTGAGCCTTTGTTTTGTTGATCGGGTGATTCAATGGGGGATTGCATTATAGTCCAGTACATCCTTCGACCGAGGATGTTACCTTAGATGGCACTTGGAATCAAACGCTGCTCATTAAATCCTCTCTTGTTTTACACATCAGGCAATCTGACTAAGCTTTTACCTTATAATACCCCGACTATGACATTGCACGCCTACGATCCTTACATGTCTCATTTGCTGCTGATCAGAGGGAGTGATTTTTTAAAAGTATTACGCCACAAGAGGCCATGTTTACAGTGGTTTTAGAGTAGCTAGGGAGTGCTGTTCTAAAATAACAGTAAATCACGGCCTCAAGAGACTTGTTGCTTTACCTAAAAGCTACTTCATATAGCTGCCAATGTTTCATAAAATAGACACACAGCAGCAAAAATGTATTGATACGGATAATCATTCTTCAGCCAAGAAAAGTAGTTCATCAGGGACATTTAGCAGAATGGTTGCCAAGCAACACACAAATGCAGTGGACAGTGCCGGATATCTCCAACGTTTGCTGTCGCCATCTTTCTCAGCTTAGCTGCCTGTTCAACCCAAACACCCAGGAAGTGGAGCAGGCGCTGATGAAAAATTTACATAGTGGCCAAAAATGGAATTACACTGTCTCTGACTCAGTGACTTACATCAGGGAAGAGACATCTGTAAACCAGTGAATCCTTTTTTGTGAGCTTCACAACCCCCGCAAAACCCCCAGAAACCACTCATTTCACTATCTAGATTTAAGCCATCCAGTTAGATAACATTTGGAAAGTCTAAAAGAGCGGCAAGATTAAATTTTTTAGACAGCCATTCAAGCTAGCAATGTGCTAAACTGGAAGTTAGTTGCTCTGCTGGCATATGCATGCCCTGTGGGCCAGTAGATCCTGGTATTTTACACTGACTCTACATCTCTGTATCAGTTCAATAGAGAATGGATCGTCTGTATTTGTGATCTCCGGGTTTCCTAAATACCCTGGTATACTATTATAACTTGTTACTTGCTGAAGCTGCATTGTAACAAATTTGATATCGCTGCCAAATGAAAACATTGCAAAATTAAGCATAGTCTACAAATTAAAAACATGCAAGGTAGGCAAAGTCGCATCCTTATCTTTGCATAGACCATTCAGTAGTTTGCACCCATTTGAAACACGTGTTTTTATCTTCTTTTAATTGGTGTTTTGTGAAGTGGATTAAGCGGGTCTTAATGACATAAAGAAAAAAAAAACATATAACACATACGCTAAGAAAACACTGTAAGAACAGGAATGACTAGCCACAGTTTAGTTTGCTGAGTTTAACAGGTAATCCCCAACAGTCATCTCCTGTTTGTCCAGTCAAGCAGCTGCTGCTGCTTGTGTAATTTCAACATGTTTGTTTTCAGCCAGATTCTGTTGATTAAAACTTAGATTTCACATTTGGTGTTGCTATGGTTTGCAGCCACGCTGGTGGATCTTTGGATGTCAGACGGTTTGTTGAATGGTTGGTCTGTCGATCCAACACTTCAGTATAGACTGAAATATCTTAGCAACTATGAAATGGGTTTGCATAAACTTTGGTACAGACGTTTGAAGTTCCCAACAATAAATCCATCTGATTGTGGTGATCTCTTTTTTTGTGTAGTGCCACTCTAGAGTGAAAATTAGTGGTTGCACAGACCACAGAATTGCCTTAAACTCGATTCCCACTGAGATAATGTTTTTGTATTATCCACTCACCTTAAATTGCTGTGGGTAAGGAAGATTTTTTCTTTGAATATAAAAGAGGGATAACAGGAATTTGTTTTCTACCTCCTCTCTGATTGTGTTTTCGGATCACTGTCTTTTCAAGCCAACCAAAACATTCCAAGCTGTATTCCTTGGAAATTGTCCAAAGTCTCACTTTTCCCCTCAGTTCTCAATGCAAGGGCTATCATGAGGAAGTAGCACAGTTCACATGAGACCTTTAAGCTTTCCTGCTCTAAACAAGGCCTTAAATTTCAGGCCTTTCCTAATGATAACCCTCCTCATTTTTCTGGGGCCACTGGTCTGTAAAAAAAATCACAGCCGACAGCTGGTTCCTTTGGCTCTAACTGGCTCATCTTTATGGCAATCAGACGTCCTGTGAGGATTTCGACTCTCGATGATCTCCTGATGAGAGACAAGATTGAGAATTTAAAAAAAAAAAGGGGAATACAAAGGAAGAAGAAGAAAATTAGAATCAAAACTACTGCTACTTTTCATGGTTGGAGAGTCCATAAAGCTTCTTGGTTGCTCCATTGGCCTGTTTTTGTTTGTTATATTGTTATTTTTTATGTACCTCATGTTTAACAGAGTGAATTCATCCGTGACTTCTTTTTTACCATAATGATGTGTCCTGCTCAGCCTGATCACTCCAGTCTCAGTGAAAGGCTTTTCTGTGCTGTGAATGGGATTTGCATGTAATCGTTGTTTTGCTGCAGAACATTTAGCACAGGGAACATAGTGTACAGGCAGAAATTACAGCGGAAAATTCTGAGAATACATACTGTGAAAAGTGAAGCAATACTGTGCTTAGTTCTCAGCATGTTCACTTTTTACTTAAGTCCTCTGACACTTGACTGCCCAAACTCGTGACTATGGAAATTTAATAACAACTCCCATCTTGTCTTGTTCACGCCATGCTGCATATGTTGTCACCCAACGCTCTCTAAGCAAATCAAGTGCATTTTCCATTCGTTCGTTATCAAAATTGTTCCAGTGTATTGCATGTGCTGCCTTATTGTCTCTTTAGTTTTTGTCCTCCTCCTGCACTCTTTCTCCACTGTGGGGATTGTCACATTTTACATTTAAGTCACAGGCATAACTATGGTTAAAGGACTGACCCCTTAAACACAGTCGTAGGGCCAGACAATATATCAAATATATTTCTATACCATGGTTTTAGGTTTTTCTTAAATTTTGTATATCTTAAGTGTTCTTTTCTTGATGACATTTTCTGAACTTAACTGACACTTGCTCCATCATTTGCATTTATCCACGTAAACTAAATTACTGTGTTCACTTTGTGTCACATTACTGATGATTATTTAAAAGATCTCAATACGTACATATTTTGCAAAAAAGCAACAATAATCCGCCCTACAAAATCGCCACAATAGAATTAAAGTATTAGGTTAAAAAATTTGTAATATCTGATTTTACCCATATCACCAAGCCCTAGGTCCATCCATCTCCATCATCGCTTTTAATGTCTTTGGTTATTTTTCCTTGCTGAATTATTTGGTTTATAGTCTATTTATAGTCTATAGCAGGCATGTCAAACTGGTCCACAGGGGGGCCGGTGTGGCTGCAGGTTTTGTTTCCAACCAAGTAGCAGCACACCAGACTTGACTCATTCAATCAACTGTCTGAAGACGGAGATCAGTTGATTAAATGAGTCAAGTCTGGTGTGCTGCTACTTGGTTGGAAACAAAACCTGCAGCCACACCGGCCCCCCTGTGGACCAGTTTGACATGCCTGGTCTATAGCATCACACACAAAATAGCACTATTTCATTTTTTTGAGAATTTGAGTTCTGAGGTCCATATCATCTAGAAACAGACACTTTCTATAATTTTGATAAAGAGATGAAAAATGAACAGCTTTCTTTGCAGCACAAACAGCTATTGCTTTACAGCACAGAACAAGAAGATAGTTTCTGCAAACTTTTGTTTATTTGATAGCAAGCACTGACGTCCTTCCTGCTCTCTTATAGGTGGGAGCGGCTGGGGAAAATACTGTTGTCAGCTGTAAAACAGGAAGCAATGGGGTGTACAGGAAATGTCTGAAATTTAAACATTAGCATTAACAGTATTGCTGTATCCTCAGAACTGTAACCTCAACCAATGTGTTGCACTAAATTAATGTTAACTGTCTGTTAATGCATAAAAGCATAGCCTGTTTTTTGCCTAATGTTGACTTAAAAAGAACTGTACTTGCAAGTTATTTGTGATCTTTAGCTAAAAGGCTCTGGCTACAGGGAGGCTCCTGAAATTGGCGATCAGTGTAGATGTTGTGTCAAGTCAATGTTATATGCTTTCATTGGACACCAAAAGACCCGGGGCTTGTCCACGTGGTATGTTAATGAGCAGGGTGGAACAGCAGACATTGGAGTGACATGTCAGAAATGTGATTGCCGGCTTGAGGGCCTGAAACTTCCAACAATGTGACTGTTGTAAGGTTGACATGTGAAGCTAACAACTATGTTAGCATCTGTGATAATGGGGCTATTCTTTTCAGAGGTGTTAATTTCTTTAAATTAAAGAGGGTAGGAGATTCAGACTTTGCTGGCAATCTTGACATGAAGCTTCTAAAAACACAGTGGACCTATTGTTCTGATCGTTTAGGCTGATCATTTGTGGGATTATTTGGCGATTTAGTGGTCGGTGTAGCCAGGGGATCACTGAGGTAAGCCTTTCCAATGGTTGACATTTGCCGTTTGCTTACAATTGTTTTCCTTTCTGGAAAAACAATTACAAAGGTTGTGTAACAGACAGGGCAGGTAAATAGCCAAGCATAAACTAAGGTAAATATTTGTGCTTTGGACGTGGCTGGACACGTCATACAAAGTGGTTGGTTTAAACAATACCCATGCCTTTTAAAGATGTAAATTACAGGTTTCATCATGATACAATATTGAATTGATTCTTTGGACAATGATACAATACTTGCTGATATCATTAAGTCTGCCACAACATGATTTTGATTTGAATAAATGCAGGGGTCTGTATATGAGATGATATCATCTGCCCATTTAACACAGTCAGATATAGAAGAAGCTGCTTGTTTTTGGCCATAACACAAAGAAACCCAAATATATTGATAATTGTAAATCATTGCTGGTAAAGTGCAGTAAAGTTAATTTTATATTTACTCCACCAACACGCATAAAACATGGTATATATACAGGTCAGCCCATATGGTCATAGATAAAACAATTGTTTTTTGCCAGTGACCAAAATTAGCTCAGGCCTATGGACTATGAATTAGCACAGCAGCTAGCGGACTTTTCCGTCACTCATAGCTTAACCAATTACATTTATTATTTACATTTACACTTTTTTTTATACTCAGGGTAGGTTTAAGTCACTGCATCTCCAGATAGAACAGCATGGTTAAATTTCAGCCTGTATGCATGTTTTTGGAGCCTAACATTGTTGAAACAAAGCAGCTAATGTTGCTGAAGCAAGAGCAAGAGCAACAAGTTAGCAGAGTGAGATGCCGGGGAAGGCGGGCACATTGTGTACCTGGAGTATTTTATCTCACTACAGCATTGTTTGCATATGGCATGGGCTTTGAACAGTCTTTTTGCAAAAGCCAAAACATTTCCTCACTGCTGATTTATTTGAGAGAGAGAGGGGTAAATATCCTCATCATCTTTATGCCATTATCTGCCTGGCATTGTTTGACGATAACACAGAAGTGAAACAGGAATTTCAAAGTACAGGTGTCTTGAAATGATCGTATGGGTTGATATTTTCACTTGGCATCATTGATATTGGATCGTCAATGGATTGTTACACCCCTACCATTTTAAATATGCTTTCTGGTAAATTCATATTTGGGGAATATCTAATAGATGAATAAAGAAAGCCATTAATAAAGGACGGAAGGCAGAACTCCTTCCAGCAGCCAGAAAATGAAGCCACACAAGTTTCTTGAAAAGACTTTCTTGATGCAGCAGCAGCATGCCAACATTCCTGTGAGACTGATAAAGACGGTGATAACACTCACAAAGATAAAGAACGGGAACAGTAACATTGCTGGTAATTTGGGGGTAAAGAAACAACAAATCCGTAACAAGTGAAGATGGGAACTTACCATGTCACACACAATTAAATCTTCGACAGCCCCAGTGCCCCTCTCAGTGTGGAATTCATCCACTGTGTCAAATAAATCTGTGCTTATTTTGAGCAGTGTCCACCCTCGAAGTCATTACACAACACAGCTATCACAGAGCATATTAGTCAAACATGAGCGAGTGCTTGAGGCAGCGACTTGAGCTGCAGTACTAATTTGACGAAGGCTCAGGCTTTCTTAGGCAAACAACATTGTCATTTGGAAGCAGATAAAACCTCGATGAATTTAGAAAATGCTACGAATGATTACAATTTTAGTAAGAAATAAGAAAAATAAGGCTCCGGTGATGCAATGTAGTTAAAGAGGAGAGGTGTTGTGTCAAAAGTAAAATTTCATGGACAAAGTTGGACTGCATGTGTGCACATAAATGCTGACTCATGCCTTATATCATTCCTTGTGTGTGCTGAAACTCCCTCAAGCTATAGATGGGCACCAGTCACCACTAACATTTCTTCCCTCCTTCTCCCCTTCTCACCCATCCATTTGCTCGCAGACACTCTGTCAGCTTCACTTAGCTGCCTGTAAGCGATTACTCTTTATGTAAACACGAAACACACACACACACACACACACGCACACACACACACACACACACACTCCATTTCTGTTACTCCTGCGGCTAATGACTCCTGACGTCACAATCACAAACCTACAACCCACTGTCTCCTTTGTCACCTTCCTGTGCACACACCCGGCACTGTGGAGGTTCTGCCTCTTCTATTCCTGCACCTTAACAAGGAGACTGAACCTTTTTCTGCCTCGAGGGACACGGATGAGTGGCATTCAATGTAAAATGAAGCAATAGCATTGTCCTGCCAGAGCTTTGGCCTTTCCCCAGGCGTCTTGGCCCTAGAAAATACCTGCTGTATTGTGTGGTTTTTTATGGCGCCTCTCCTTTCAGAAATGAACTTTGTTCAGGGAGTTGGTGGGGTGATAATGATGTGTAGTCTGCGTATGTCATGGCGGGGCCAGGAAAAGGTCAATACGCAGTGACTGATAGGACAGGTTTGCTCAGGGATGTACTTCCTTATTGCTCTGTGAGGAGAGGAAAGGATATGCTTTCTGTCATTTTTAGAAAAATAAAAAACTAAGAAAATACAATTACTAGTTTACTAGTTTACTCCCTGAATGTCAGTTTTCGGTTGATTTTGCTTTTGATAACCCAACACCCATTTATTGGTAACTAATCGGTTAATTTTTAACAAAAACCCCAACAACAACACAAAATGATAAAATAGTCTGGTACTCCATTTGACTAACTGAGCTTTAGTGTGTAATTTTAAAGTCCTATTTATTTAGGGGTGGTTAAATTTGAATGTTTCCTTTTGTTTTTTTCTGTTGGCTAGCTGGCAGACAGCTGTCTGGCTGTGCTAACATGCAAAATAGAACAAAAAGCAGTATAGGTCATAAAGCCCTCCCTCCATGTTAATGAATGGAACATAGGCCAAACACCCCAAATACATTTTCCCAAAGATGGTTTCTGACACTGAAGGTAGTTCTTATGACAGTGATGTTTGTTCAAGTGTTTGTTTTTATGATAAGTTCTTTTTTTATTGAGTTATTAAATTATACAAAAAGGGGATTTTCCGCCATGATTGACAGCTGTCACAGCCAATCCATGCTCTTGCATTTAATGGAGCTGCTGGCGACTGGTCAGACGGGTGTTTTGGCAGGAACTCCCCCAAGGAGGATATTGCTAACGTGCAGACTCCCACTCTCAATGATGTCACCAGCGCCCGTATCTCAGATATTTTTACCTCACTTAAGCAGAGCAGTAAGTGGGGCCGTGTTATCCATCTTATAAACACAAACTATGGTGGGCAGTGGGCAGTAGCCCATACATGACTGCCAAGTAGCAACTTTCTGGGCTGAAAAATTAAGCCAATATGGAATATTAGCTCCAAAAACTGCAGTTCCTCCAATGTCCACTAGGAGCTGGCTCCATAAGAGAGTAAATCCCATAAACCCAAATGTTAAAATGCTCAAATTCACAGCAGAAATAAACATGTTTACAGCCTGGTATAAAAAAAAGTTTTGGTCTCTATAGCTAATTTCCCTGCACAGGGTTAATTGCTGAAACATGGTCACCCCTGGCTTCAAATACCAAAACTTTAGGCCAAACTTTAGGCTTCAAAACGGCCGTTTACAAAAGAATGGGCAACGTCATGGTAAAAGAGATAACAGAAATAGTTAACAATGCTAAAGGGAGTTTGTGGCTCAAAACTGATTTGCTTACTCTATGGGGTGACCTGGGGAGAGACTGGAGGGTCGGCACTGTGTTTCCTCAGCAATGCTGTTGGATCGCGATGGTGTTAGAGGCTAATGCTGAATATAAGCTCTCACTACACTCAGGTTTTGGGCAGTGCTGCAAACTTAGAGTAGAGTAGCAAAATTAACCAGAAGACTGATATGTGTTATTGGTCATAAATATAATGACTGTGGTTAACCGTTGACATTCTTAGTTCATACAGAAAATAGCCTTTTTACACAATAAACTAAGTAAAAGCCTCAGTGCCTTTTCAGTTTTGAATAATCCAAACTGGAAGTTATTGTCACTGTTTATCTTTATTTTCTCTCTCAGATCTCAACATCAGTGAACTTGCCGCATGGACAGTTGCACACTCTTAGTCAAATCCATTCACATGGGAGGGTTTGAGTTGCAACAAAGAAAAATATTTGGATATTTTTTGAAGATGAGGTACCAGGAAAAGAGAAATGCACAAAACAAAAAGAGTGAACGAGAGGAGGAAGAGACCAAAAGACAGGAGAAGATATAGGCCTGTGCCAGATGACCTGATTTCTGCGGCAAAGCGAGGTGACAGCCAGCATGAGGTCATCTTTCACTTTCGCACAGAGTACTAATTTTAGCATTATCACCCTCATCTTTCTACTCCTTCTGTACCCCCGCTCCCCCCCGCCGTCACACCACTTAGCACCAGCCGCCACATGCTTCCCTTTGTGTCAGCCGTGACTTGCTGGTGTTTACAAGGGTGACACATTTGACAGTGCTCTGTGTGTGTGTGTGTGTGTGTGTGTGTGTGTGTGTGTGAGAGAGAGAGAGAGAGAGAGAGAGAGAGAGAGAAACAAGAGAAAGAGAAAAAGCTTTGATAGGGTGTGCATTGGGCGTGAACTCGTGCCTGGCAGAAGTGGCCATTGTGGCTCAGACTGTTTACATGCCTTACAGCTCGTGTCATCATCTTTGAAAAATAAGATATTGTAGTGTTACAGACATGAATCAGCACAAACCGGCTCACGAGCCGCTCAATCACTTCACAGGCTCCATGCATGGGTAATGCTGTTGTAGTGTGTGTATGTGTTCCTGTGCAACACGAGTGTCAGTGAATGTGTGTAAATATTAAAATACTACTTTGTGTGTGTGTGCTGCTGACAGTAAATGACTGATTTGTTCCTTAGATAAACTCCACTCACTCCTTTTTGATGTTTTGTTCTGCCATGTGCTAACAGAACAGCACACACAACACACAACACACAACACAACAACACAGACCTGGCAACCCCACAGTCCATGAGTGCTGCTGCTGCGTTTTATGAGTTTAGATGCCTTTGTCTGTTTTCCGCTGTATTGTCAGGATGCCAAAGTCAAATGTCCATTTCATTTTTAATGTAATGAACAATACAGTTTTCTTGTCTTATCTGCAGCCAGGCAGATTTCCTACACAGAATTCACAGTCTGCAGCTTGTAACCACTAACCAACAACAATTTTAATGATTATTCATATCATTTGATCATTTTGTCATTCATCGTGCAAAAATAATTAAATAGTTTGTGGGACCAACATCTCGAAATATGAGGATCACAGTTTAAGGAATACTTCACACACATTTTTTTTGCATGTCTCTATGGAACATGTTCTGTGTTCCCCACACGTGTATTTATTGTATTTGTGGCAGCCTGCCACGATTAAAACATCTCCTGCCACATAGTAATGTTGTGCTTTTGGGTCTGTACAGTTATTAGGAGTGCTATTGGAAAATAATAAATTAGAAATACGCTTGGTTTTTTATTGCACCACTCTTTCTGAGCGCAAAGTGTACTCTGAACGGACTTTAGGTGCAGTAAAAGTGAAAATTAACTGTTAATGGTCTAAAAGTCTACAGCAGCGGTTCCTCTCATTCATCGATCTGATCAGCTCTGACCGGATTGACAGAGCCATTATCAACCCTGCGACTCAAACTCAAACACCCTGGGACACACACTCACTTGTTATAACTGTCAGTTGGAAGGACCCTTAAATGAATGAAAATAGAAGGGTCTCTTTGGTTGAACACACATTTAATTACTTTATTAGGAACCATGTTTTTATGGAATTATATTTAAGTCTCCCTTTTGAAAATAAGTCAATAAAGGTGAGATTCTCTTTCAAGTTGTATGTTTTTTTCATTATCATACAAGCAAATGCACATGATATGTATATCATGGTATACCTTAAAATTGGCATATGGCTGCAACCCTAAACGGGAAGTTTCTGTTGATTCATTGCTTAATTCAGACAGTATATTATAAATGTATTAACAACACAAAGAATCTGTTGCTGCACAGGCTTTTTGTTATTTTTTTAACCCAGGTTTGTTGCCTGAAGCTCTACATGATGTGTTTCATCATTTTATTTCAACAAAAGGAATTTGTGTCTCCAGTTGCCGCTCTACATCTTCTGCCTGCAGGCACTTACTTTGACATGTCACTCATTCCATACTTCTGCATTATCTGAAATTTCAAATTCAGTGTGTCTGATGAGGGAGACATTTCATAGTAATGTAATCTCATTTGTGTGTGGCCCAAAGCAAAGTGATGCAAATAAATGTTGGTCCAGTTCCAAGCAGCCTGATTACATCAAGGACTGACCAGCTAGATATCACAGTTCTGTAACACACAATTGATTCGCCTCTAATGCCAACCACTTATCCAGGCACTGTGGCGTTTGGCAGCCGACTGTTATGAAGATGAACTAGAGCACAACCATTTCCTGACATGTAATCAGTCACTGCTTCCTTTACACCAATTTTCTTCTTCCTGCTCTCCCATTATTGGTAGTTATTTTCTGCGACGGGAAGTTATGTCCCGATATGGACGGCCCCAACTGTGTTACAGCGGCTTCAGTTAACATCCAAACAAGCTGACACAGAGGGATGATGCCCGTGCGCACACTCAGACACATGCACACACACAGGGTTCAAATTGCCCAGCTCATCCATCATCTGCTATGAACTGACATGTCTCAAATATGCCCATGTTGGCAGACCTTAATGCAATCTGTTGGGTACTAAAAGTTTCTAAGTCAACAGTTTTGTTTTTTTTTTTGCTTCCCATCTGCCCTTGTCTGCTTCCTTTAAGATGGAGTGATCTACATAGACAGAAGTAGAAGTAGATAATGCTGTATCTGCTAATAAACTCAATATATTCAGCTCAGGTACATTAATTTTAATTAAATATTAACTTGGCTTTAAATATTAAACTGTTACTTAAAATACAAGTCCATATCTTATTTCAAAAAGGTAAAAAATAATATAATCTTTTTTTAATCAGACAGTCTCATTGAGTTTGCTAGATAGAACAAGAAACATTTGCAAAAATAAAATCAGATGAACAAGCTTTAAAGGGGCAGTTCACCCAAAATCAAAAGCTAATCTGCACAAATAATGACCACTTTTATGTTGAAGTGTTAATATAATCACTAGGAGTAAAAAGCTGTTAACAAACTACACCACAGTTGCATGACTCCTATGTAACCACCACAATCAGGCTGTAGAGCCGTTTTCACCGTGATGACGTTCTAGTCTCATATAGCAACTTATTAGCAGCCCCCTATTTTAGGACACGTAAAGGTTTGCAAATCTACAAGCAGGGTATGAAATAGTCTATTTTATGTCATGGAACAAAACACGAAAGTCTCTTAAGCTCGTGTTAACCATAGACCTTATATCAGACTTCTAACCAAAAAAATATTCAAAAAATCCATTGACTTTAAGACAAGGGAACAGGGAGTGCTAAAATGCTAACTTATATCCGGGTTTAAGGAGTCATTCCATCTCCAACACTCGACAGCTCATCAAAACAATCTAGATTGATAAATAGCAATACAGGTAAGAGGAAAAACATGTGTTTTTGATTTTTGTTTGAGCTGTTCTTTTAACAATCTCTCTTGGATTGAGGGTATTTAGCACTTCATTCCAGTTAAAAAGTACATAATATCTGAAACCAGTTCTGCCAACTTTAGCGTGCACATGAGAGATATCTAAGTTTATGTAGAGCTTGTGATGTGTGTAAGGTGTAGAAAAGCATTAAGTTGCATGTGTCATTCAAATGCTAGTTTAGTTTCAACAGCAAACATTAGCACAGGGCTGTTTGCATTGAAGGAACCAAAGTCATGTGAGCTCGTCATTTGCATTGCTAACCCTGCTTTCCTTATTCCACCTTTTGTTTGCAACATCGACAAAGGATGTGGTTGATTTCAGCAGTGAGCTGCGAGGCGGCCTCTGCTCCCATTGCCTCTGCGGCCTAATGCAATTTCTCAAAACCACAAAGTAACTGTTGCTGCCTTGGCATTTGTTGCATGCTGGTGTGACAGTGTAGTACTAACTCAACATGTCGTGTGAGATGCTGGAGATAAACCTGCTGTCAGAGCGGGAGAAGAAGAGACAAAAAGTCGGATTTAAAAAAAAAAAAAAGAAAAACAGAGAGGAAAGGAAATTAGACGGAGAAAGGCACAGTTATGTAAGTGGCAATAATGCTGTGGTGGTATCTTGGAGCATTTCCAGCTCCGTGGTGTGCACCTCCCCACACATTCACACACACCCACCCACACAGGCCCACTCAGTGGAAGGCTGTGGAGAGTAATGTCCTGTCTGACTGCAGGCTGTAAGAACCACAATAAGCAGTTTCACTAGCCAGCTGACCACAGCTGAGAGAGCTGCATGAACAGAGGAAATACTGTCTGAATGATCGGATCATAAGCTGAAACAGGCTAATGTATTTAAGCTGTGATGGCATGCTTTAAATTTTTCTTCATCTCCTCTTTTCCGGGCTCTTTCATTTCCAATTTAATCACGGGGACATTAAAGTTTTATCTTTTTCTCATTAGTCATTGAAGCCATTATTTTCTCGTATTTTACTTTTTTCCCAATGTGATATATTTTACTTTTTTATTCCTTTCTCCTCCACATGGACAGCGATGTTCTTCTTTCGTCCCAGCTGACCTTTTCTTTCACAGGTCAAAGAGTTGAGCTCATCCCCTTAGTTTTTTTTACCTAACTTGCACTCATGATGCCTTTTATTCCCCACTCACCCTGTCTGTTCCAGTTCATTAGTCTGTTTTCTCTGCTTCTGTAGTCTTTCCATTTCTTTATCTCTTTCTTTTATCCTCATGCTTGTGCAGTTCAAAGTGGTTCATAATAAGTGGGGAGGAATGTTTCTTCTATGACACTTTGTCATTCTGGCTGAACTTAACATAACCTGCTCTGTGTTCGTCTGCTCATTGAAGTGCAGACTTAAATCACTCGGTTGACTTACAATCCAGGAAGCTTGTCTGGCATCACCACCTGTTGATGTTTGTCTGCCTTTTAAGACCTTCAAACCTGACATTAGACTGCACGTTTACGATTATATCACATTACTAACATGTTCACGATGGATGACTGTGAAAACAACGCTTATGGTAGATCAAGTGTGGATCATTATCTCATTACAGTGTTTCCCACAGAATTTGAATCTATGTGTGGTGTCAGCTAAAGACGGGGTGGTTGTCAGCAAAGTTTGTTAGCAAACTTCCCTTTTTTATCATATGTTTTTATCATGTCATCATTTTTTATCTGCGTCCCCTCTCTATTCTCTTGGATGTTTTTGTGGGTCCTGTGAACACAGCGTGGGTAGACCTCAAATTCCTTTTTTTCCTCAGCAGCAGTTTGAAGAGTTTGAATCGCGATGTAGATAGTTGATATGTTTATCTGGTTAGAGCTGATGAGATCAATGGATGAGAGGAGCAGCTGTTACAGAGGTGATTGAAAAGGCTCGGCACAATGAATGATTCAGTTTGACTTTCACGGCACCTGGCAATCTGCTGCTTCATCTGTGCCCAGAGTACGCTATGTGCTCACAGAGTGTGGCACAATGAATTACTAAACGGTATTTATATTCCAAAAGTGCTCCTACTTATGGTCCAAGTCCAAATATATGAAATCAGTTTGTGGTGGCAGATATTTAAATTGCAACAGGCTGCCACAAATAAATGAATGCGCAGAAAACCCTGCATTGAAAATATCTTGTGTGGAACAGAGAAGAGAACTGATGTGGTATTGTGGTATATGATTATACTGTCGTTAGTGCTCCTCACATATCAAGGCCACATCATGAGAAAAGGAAATTTTTCTCCAAGAAAAATGTATGACTTAACAGAACACAACTTTGTACACGCTTTAAAGTTTACATTATTCAAGTCATAATACAGCATGTGACTTTATGAAAATGAAGTTCCTCCACTGATTCTGTTATTTTCTACTTTATATCAGAACACCTCAGAGTGGATTATTGAAGATATGCGATGGCCCTGACCACAGCTGTAAAAAGTCTTGTCAGTAGTCAGTATAACTAAAAGATTGGTGAGTTGAGCTGTACCTCTGTTAGGATACTTGTGTCTCCGCTGGTTGTTGCTCATGGGGACGACAAGACCCCAGAAATTTACAGCTCCTGGCTAGGAAATACTCGAGGAAATAACCTCCTTGTGACAAAGCATTGTGATGTTTTTACCCACTAGAGGGATATATTGTGGTAACTAATGAGATTTAATGGTGCTGGTAGGATGTTTTTTTTTTTGTTTTTTTTTTTTACCTCTGAACTTAGCCAGGCTAACTGTTTCCCCCTGCTATGTGGTCTTTCAGTTATAACTTTAAGCTATAATTTCCCAAAACGTCAAACTGCATCCCTAATTAGAAGTATTGTTGCTAGTGGACCATGAATGGAGCACTTCATTAATCTTAAAGAAGGTTTTTCGAATTTGTGCTTTTTAAGGGAGCGAGCCAAGTATACGTCTGACTGCTGGACAGACACTTCATAGTACTGTATGGAAATTTATAAAAAACAAAACAAAAAAAACTCCAGCTGTGCAGTAAAATACTCTGTGTCCAGTGTCCTAAATGAGTTTGTTAAATCCTGTTGTTCGTCTGAAATGATAAGTGCACTCATGATGGAAAATGTTAAAATTCACCTGTTCTATGCTGCAGGACAGGGCTCCACTTGGCTGAGCTGCAGGGAGGCTCACGTGTGTTTGTTTTCCAGCGCTGCTCACACGACACAGAAAGGCTCGATTCAGTTAATAAACCTGTTAATAACCATTGGTTAAATGATCATTCCTGTCACTGTGTGTGTGACAGGCGCAGCCGCAGGATCACAAACACTGAAATGGTGTTCGTCCTCTGCAAAAAAATCCAAACCCCTAAATTGAAAACCAAATACCTACCTGATTAATGAATACTTGAATAACCGAATATTTGGGTCAAGCCCTAGTAACTTTACATATATGACAGAAAATAAGAAAAAGCTTAAAAGTCAGCATCAGTCATCATTTTGAGAATTTTTCGGAGAACAGTTTTTGAAAATAAGTGTCTTTCCAACAAATGCGGTTCTTATTTTCTTCTCACAGTCATTTTTTTAAGTCAGCATTTGGCAAGAAGTAAACATGATAAAAAAGCCTAAATACTCCTGCAGTGTAACAATGAAATTAGTCTCCATAAGTGAACAAGATATGCTGGTTAAAATTGGTCTCCCAAACTCCAAAAACAGAACATATTACTTTTAAATTACAGCTGAATTATTGTTCCGAATATTATTGGTGAGAATGAAGCCTGTGATTAGAACAGTCATCAGTTCATTGGACCTGTACCTGGGATAATATACTGTGCATGAAGCTTTAATAAAATGAGCCTGTTCCTCATTTGTGAAAGACACTTTAACCTCACATGAACCTGAACCTCAACAGTCTTTTTTGCCACTTTTTCAAAGCAACGCAAAAGCTTTAACTGTTTTTATTGTCCATCAGTCACTTGATGCACTTCCACTGCAGCGCTTACACACTGATAAAGGTTGTGACATAAATCTGAGTGTCTGCCACCACACCCAGTAATCTCCTATGATTATTTATAGCCTCTGCAATGCTAGACCCCCTGGGAGGATGGAGAGGTTTAAAGCATTGTGTAACAGTGTGTGCTCTTCTTTTTGTATCAAAGTGTGTGCATGCATCCGCATATTTCGGTGTCTTTCTTTCTGTGTATGTGCTGGCAAAATTTTAGGACAGCAAACTGACCACTAAGAAAGTTAAGAAAAACAAAAAAATCACCCAGGTAAAATTTGTACTCTTCTCATGACTGATACTGTGCTGTTGTCTGGCTGGCTGCTCTCATGGGTAGGTATTTCTCTCTGGGTGCTGTGGGTTAAACATCCTGTGCAAACTAACTGTGTGCATACAGCCAGAAAGTAGACACACCCCTTTGCACTCCTGAGGAATCCTCATGGACAGTGCACTCCAGAGAGAGGCTGGTATATGTGCTCAGAAAACCTCTATAGCAGCAAGGGTGAATTAAGTGAGTCAAAGACATAAAGAGAGTAGAAATCTGGCTCTACAGGTTCACGTGAGGAGTTTTCTTCAAGTAATGTAGCTCCTTTTATAGCAGCTTCCTATTTTAAACAGTTTTATATTTGCCATCATTAAGCCCAAACCCATGGGCTATGCTTTCACACCTGTGAGTTATTCTGCGTCCTGGCCTCAGCTGACAGAAATGAAGTGTTTAGCAGGCATTCTGGGGGCGTTGGAAGTAATGAAATCCCAGAATACTGCCAATAAAAAACTATTTTTCTCTGAAACTGTGCCACAGTGTTTTCTATTTATTAGCCTGTTCTGTCGTCGAGTGTGATTCATGTCCCAGAGCAATACCAGGAAGTGCAGGGACATTATCAGAGATCGATGCGTTCGGCTCCATCTGCAGCTATAACTCAACTGGAAAAGATCTACTGTGTGCGAAGCAGTGGCAGGGCTGACGGCGAAAACAGAGAGATGATGCAAGCGAGGGCAGACACAGTCCTAACTTGTTATCTCAGGGTTCCTCTGTGTCGCTCAAACTTGTGCTATTAAATCAATAGGTGGTGTTAGTTTCCATTAGGATGCAGCAACAGGCAATGAGTAATATACACCTACTTTTTGGGCACATCATCCATCATTCAGGTACATTAAAGTCAACAGTCGCTGCAGTTTATCTCTGCATGCTGCTTCGAAGGCCCAGCCACATGGTTAGCCTCTTTGCTCATATCGCAGTTCTTGTTCTTGCTGTGCGCCTATCTAGGTAAATCTTTATATACTATAGTTGTGCCAGTTCATTGTGGAAAAAACTGCCTTGTAAAATATTTTCTTGTAATCTCATTTTCTTCCATCACATTAAAGACCCTCTTTGCTGACACAAAAGCACATCATATTTTCGAATCCATCTTCAAAAACATTAACTTGTATACATCTTAGCCTTTTTTAACCCTTGTTGCAGACTAATTTCCAGTGTGGGAATAAAATCATGAGAGTTTTACCTGTGTTGGTGCACACTCCTGTCATCTCAATAGTTTGGTTGAAGGTCAACATCAAACTCATTCTGAGTCTGTAGCCCTGACAGTACCATTTCTTTTTCCTTGGTGAATCCTGTAGATTTCTCTCCTTTGAACAATAGCACATTTAGCCTTTCTTGTGTGGCTGTTTTTAAACGAGTGGTCCCCCTAATTTGAAACTCTTCTTGTCCAATGTAATTTGGGAGCTGTAAGAGCTGATGAGCTGCTCTTAGACTGTCTGCCCCACAGCTCTTATTGTCTGACCTCACAATTGCAGGTTGTAAGTCCAATCTCAGTCCCAAGACACTGTCTAGAGGATCAAGTGTTTGGTTACTGTGTTATGCTTTTGAGATCAGCCTTTTGTTTGTCTTTTGAGAATGCATGAAACTGCAGAAAGCATTGAATTCATTTTTCCATCCAGACCCTCATCATCTCACTCTCACTTTACTCTGTCCTTTGTCCTCCCCAGTGTTAAACCTTGTCATTTGTCCAAAAGTAGGCTGGTTTTTTGCCTGTTTTTAAAGTAGCAGTGCCTTGAGTCTCTGATTAACTTAGTAATACTTGTAAACTGGCTGCTATTGAAACTTCTCCTAAGCCGACACAAGCTGACTAATTAGATAAGCAGATAAATAAGAAAGGCCTTCCTGACGCTCTGTTGCTTGTATCTCTACTACCTTAGCTCTTTATCAGTAGTAACTCTGCGCCAAAAGTTAACATGGTTTGATTCCTTAGAGGAGTGTGATTCTACATTAAAATTGGCTGCTAAAGCCAGCATTCTAGCATTATTACCCTGAATTTTAAGACATTCATTAACCCTTCTCGGTTGTTGGAAAAGGGGGATTAGTATCATAATATTACAAGTTTTATATATATATATATATATATATATAGTTGTATGTACTATATGTATGTATAGTTTATAATGCATACAAGCTCCTGCATTAAATGTTATGATCATGAAGACCAAACTTGTTTAGTTCCTGTAACCTATAAACCAGAACACAGACAACACAATAAAATGAAATCACAGTCTGTACCTCCTGAAAATGACCCTGGTCCAATCAGACACCATTAAAAAATAAGCTCTTGCCTTCCACTTCATAAGTTAAAATGTTAACTGCAGGGTGCTCTCTCAGCAGTCAATATGCTATTGATATTTCAGTTTTGGCCTTTATTTCAGAATCCTTAAATGGTTTATTAAATTCATTTAATAGTGCCTCTTTCAATGCAACCTTAGCCCAGTCTTTCTGTGGCACACTGATGTGTCTTCATGACACAGAGGTGTCCCTCTGTGTCACTGTGTTAAGGTGTCAGCTATTATGGAGAGGTTTAAATGTCAGTGCACAGTGGTGAATTATTGAAGGGGATAAAAATTGATCCCTTTATCATCCAGACAAAGGAAATCTTCAGGTTTGTAAATGGATAGTTGGAATAAAAATACAGAGACACTCTGATTTCACATACATGTTTTGTGTTGCTGGCTGGGTTTGTTCCGAGAAAATGTCAAGTTGTCTCTTTTAGGCATTTGACAAAAGCTTCCTCTATGACCTGGTGAGAGAGGTGTTTGAAGGCCACTCAACTATGAGTGTGCAAAGCAAACCGTTACGAGAACGCTGTGCTCTCTCTAACTAGGAATGCATTTATCCAACTTTCTCTGTCCCTATACTGACATCTTTGCTTTGGGTATTGGACTAATACCAAGTACTGATTTCATATCAGTGTTTGATTAATTAGCTGTATGCCTCAATGTGTGGAAGTGACTGGGATCAGTCTTTCACATGTATGGCAACATCTGGCTTTACTTCAACATTGCTTTGCAAACTTCAACAAAATGTGACAACTAAAAGGATATAAATTCACAACAAACAAAAAAAACAAAAAAAAACCCCAAAAAACAAAACACAATTAAGATACATACAATTGCAGACAAACATGATAAATACTAAACATTTGAAATAAACAGAAATCTACTTTTGGTAAACAATAAGTCCAAATGGAAGTTCTAATTTTAATTTAAAACAACACAGCAGCTGAAACTGTAAACATTGAATTGAATCGAATCGATTGGCCCCGCTGGGACGGATATCTGATCCAGCTATTTGAAACAGTATTGGCCTCATATCTCAGTTTTGGGTAGATGCATACCAATCTCTAACATCATGCAGTGTCACGCATAGTGCACAAATTGATTTTCAAAGAGAAGTTAAAGTGTGTATGTTGAAAATGGTTTGCTAAAATTACCTTGCTGCCAGGTAATTTCATAGTTGTAGGGCTAATATATCAATATTATATTGATATTGAGATATGAGACTAAATAAAATGTTAGATTTTGGATATCATATAGTATTGTATATAATATAGTAAGTGTTGTCTTTTCATGGTTTTGAAGGCTGCTACAGTAAAGTGTAATGTGTAATTTTCTAACCTCATCAGACTTTTCTAGCTGTTCTATTATTTACCTTTTCCCACTCAGTGAGTATATCCACATCACTGATTAATATTTATCACAAATCTCACTGTGCACATTTTTTTTGTGAAAGCACCAATAGTCAACCCTACAATATTGTTCCGATATCAAAATTCTCCTTATCACCTAGGTCTATTTAGTCCTTCTCCTTTTTTACACTCTGGAGAGTATCTTTATCTCTTTAAACTATAGCAGAAAAGGCTTTTTGTCAATTAACACACACTTCGCTGCAAATTGCAATGTCACTTTTTGCCGACCTGGGGTGTGTTTTCCTTGTCCTGCCGAGAGTTAATGAGCTGTGATTTGGATTAAGACGGCCTTTTTGAATCCTGTTAAGACTCTACCCTATCAGTTACTTTAGATCTCAGCCACAGTAAGCTTGTTTACAAGTTTGCTGATTACAGACTGAATACAGTGTTTATTTCATAGCATTCTGTCAGCAAATATTTTTTAAGGACCAACAACCTTTGTGTTCTAGTTTAATTAATAACTCAATGTTTCTGCAGTTTTTAATTCATGCAAAACGTTGTACACCCATCTGTGTATGTTTTCATGTATTTTTAATTGGCTACAAATGCTGCACATGTACCCATGGCAGTTTCCCAAAGGAATCACAACCTAAACTCTGTAGACTGAAAACTTAGGCTTATATGGCAAACGTAAGATTGGATGATATGGTCAAAATACAAGCATGTGTAATGAATCTGCAAGTTTATTATGGGTTATAAAAGAGGTGTCCTCTTAAATAAGCTTCCTATCTGCCATGTAAATAAAGACCATGTATGGACCCTGTGATGAGAAAGTTTTGATAAAATCTCTATACTTGCACTGTTGGACTGCATTTGCAAGATGGGCCTTTGCCAGCTGTGTTTGCTGCCATACAAATTATACAATATTGGTTTCCAGGATATTATAGCATTACATCATCCACATCTCTTGAGGGGTGGCAGTCAAGAATGAGAAGTGCTGTATTGGCTCAACTTTGTGCTTAAGGGCTCAACAGTGTCATTCTATTTCAAATGTTTTCCAATATTCTCAGTTTATCTAAGCATTAAATTATCAATAACTTTGCACTAAACAAAAAGATCTGTATGCTTGGCAAATGTAAGTCCCCTAGTATAGGCTATGGAAAAGCTGCCCAAATAAAAGCCAGCTGTGTCTCCTCCAGTGCAAGCCTGGAGCATGAAACAGGAAGCTGGGCCCAGCCCTCTGAGCCTGCTGGGAGGAAGGCTACAGGGTTGGTATGAGATCCTTCTCTGGAGAAACACTGCAGCAGCTTGAGTTTAAAAAGACATTCTTTCATCTGGTACGGGGCCCTTTGGTTAGGTGGAGGAATACGAATCACTTGGACTTTTTGAACACAGTTAAAGGAAACAAGGTTCTGTGTGATATGGTTTTCATTTTGATGAAAAGAGGTTTAAAAGGGAAGGATTTGCTTTGCCAAGCTGGCACTGACTGGCTGGTCTTGTATAAATCAAAAAGGATAGAGTGTGTGTGTGTGTGTGTGTGTGTGTGTGTGTGTGTGTGTGTGTGTGTATGCGTGTGTGTGTGTGTATGTTGCTGTTACTGTATGGGGTCATAGATGGGTCTAACCATATTGTGCCAAGGATCAAGATGAGGCCATTCTGCTTTAGAGAGAGTTAGGAGTTCAGCAGTTTCCTGGACATACAGTAAGTTATCATATTTTGAAAGAAGAAAGGTCAGATTTTGGATATATAGTAAGTGTTGACTTTGCCTGGTTTTGGAGGCTGCATTTACAGTCAAGAGATGTCATTTTCTGAACCTCTCTAGTAACCTCACTCTAGTAAATATTTTCCAAAAGCACCAATCATTAGTCCAACAATATAGTTGCTATATCAATACTGAGGTATTGGATCAAAAATATGCTGATACTTCACCCTCTACATATTGCCCAGGCCCACTTTCTACTGGTGAGCCATGACCCACCTACTGTGCCTGTGATTGGCTCACCCTGTTATCCTTACCCTGACGTTGTCCAATCTTTTTCCTTTTGCCTAAACCTAACCAACCCAGCCAATGATGGCAGCAAGTACTACCCATTTAGAGGGAGAGAAAGGCGGGTCCTGCTTTTGCCTGGGTCTTCACTCTGCATGATAATTAGCCATGTGCTTTTGTTTGGACAGTGTCTCAGAAAAACAGCACCTTGGAGAAATGAACTTTGGGGATAAGAGCTGTTATTCAGATGAGCATGTGGTTCATGGGACATTTTTGGATTGTAGGGTCTTCCGAATTATGGACTGTTGCAGTAATGCTTGGATTACGCTACTTGATGCAGTGTGATATTGCAAATAGTATTATATTTATTCATTAATCAGACTGTTGGAAATCTCCTGGAATTATGTTTTTCTATACTTTCATCATGACAAAAATCAACCTGGGGTAGCATTTTGGCACTGCTGTTGCTTGTTGGTACAAGTTTGGTCCGAGACATGAACTGCTCATGGACATACAATACTTTACATACAATCTTGATAGCAGGAAGCTCAATAGAACATTGTCAGATAGCCTGGAAGACTATCCTTATCTTGTTTTTCGACTCTGCTATATTTCAGATCCACACCTCCCCTAATGATACAGCTGGTCAGAACCATCTCTCAGGCCGGCACTCCTGGTTCCTGTCAGTGCTACAAAATAAGACTGCAGATAAACTGGAACACAAATATAATAACTTCAGGATAGATTGGCAAATATACTGTAAAACTGTTCCAGTAAGTAAAAATGCTAGTTGTACAGTCACATTCCTTTAGGACTTACCAATTGGATACTGCTTCACCATTGTTTCTTTCTGTTAAAGCCAGGCAGAACCGTCTCCCTCCAACATGACAGCCAGTCACGGCAGGTGAGGTTTTGTGACAGCTTGGGAATGCTATGCAATTATGCAGCCATCCCTAAAATTTTGGATATGCTGTAAAAGGATTTAGCTTTTTCAGTCTCAGTGAATTATTAATTAATATCATCAGCGTTCCAGCCAACATTTCAGTCTTTTTTGGAGCCCAGGATTGTTCTCATTCTCGTCTATTTTTGCCCTGCATGACTGAGCTGTGGCATCACACAGTGTCCTCAGGGATGTTCACTGTACGCAATGTCCACAGCCATGGAAGCTGAAGTGTTTGAGGAGACACAGTGTGAGAGCTGGCACAAAGCCAGGTCAGGTTAATCCACTGATGTGCTCGACTGAGAGTGCTGAGTTGTTGAAGAGAAGAACGGCAACTTTGTCCAATCAGTCTTCTACACAGGATAACTAGAGATTTGTCTCTGGTTCACAGAGCCGTACTAACGGGAGGACAAATGTTCACACCCAGTGGGCTTGTGTCCTTTTCAAGAACCTGTTCACACCACAGATCTGTGCTGACTGCTAAGCATGGGTGTCCCACTTTGCTCCCCACAGTCCTGCTGGTTGGGACGGTCTGCAAGGGTTTTTTCTCTTTAAAATCATTCAAGGTGACTTTGACCTTTGTCCGTTAGATGGAAACGTATGCATAAGTTAGCTTTAAATGTTGTTGCTGTGAATATTATTGACTGCTAAGACCTTACATGGTGAGGAAAAGAATCCCCATTTGTCCATTGTAGTATTGGTCATGCATACTATCAGTGTACTAGGCGGGTCGAGTATTTAGAGTGATTTCTCATTCTTGCATCCATCAATGTGCACTTTTCTGACCTCCATTTCTCTCTGTTTAGATGTAAATATAACACTTGACTGAGCAACACACACAAATAGAGGCAGAACTGAGGAAAGATCAGTGATGGTAGTCTACCTGTACCAGCCAGAGGGGTTGTTTTGAGGACACATGAGCTATTTGCCAGTAATGCCAGAGAAGAAGAGCTGTAGAGGTAGTAACCCTGAACATTCGCACCACCCCTGCAGTAAGAGGTTCCTCTGGGTTTGCAGCCTAATTCTGATGTAATGTTGTGTGCAGCAGTTTGAGTCTTGCAGCTCATTTGTTCACTCTTCATTTTAGAGGCCACTGGAGTTATGTACTTCCCAAACTTCTGCAACAGTTTACTTAATTTTAAAGTTTTTACTCGTGTCTCAGAGGTAATGAAAACAACAGCCACTTCTGTTGCATATAGATTTCTGTGTACCTACACACTTTCAATTTCTTTATATTTGTGCACTGGTTGTTTTGTTTTGTCAAGAAGATCTTCATCATCTGTTGATTTGCTTCTTGGAGAAGCCATTAGTGGCTATTGAATCATTTATTTTACAGCCCAAAGCACCCTGGCTCTTCAAACAAGGCAGCCATGTGTGAAAAGGCTTTCTCTACCTCAAAGGAGTCAGTCAGGCATTTATCTAGGGCTGGTTAGCAGAGATCGGCAGCATCTTGAGGAGAATCCAAAGTACCTGTTTCACTCAGACACACACACACACACACACACACACACACACACACACACACACACACACACACACACACCCAAAACGAGTCCCAAGCCATTCAGCATGCAAAACCATTATAATTTGATGAATGGAAATCCCATTGCATCTAAACCCATCTATGCTCCCTGTAAGGATCACTACGTTCAATCAACAGGATGGAGATAATGATTAAAATTCCTGCCCAGTAATTGCCTGCCATGATTTGATTTTTTGTATCCTAACAGAGCATTTCCTAATTGATTATTGATTACAGTAATTATCACTAATCAGTTGATCATTCAAAACATATAACATACTAAGGTTTTCTAAATGCAAGCTGTTTTTAAATTAGAGATGTTTTTGCATCACATTCAATGTCACAGCTCTGCCACCTACAAACTATATTGGAAGACATGCTATACTTACTATCACATAGAAACAGACCAGGGGATTGTGGTCTGCATTCGGGGTCGACAGATTATCCGCCTCGCCAATTATTGGGGCTGATATTTTGCATTTGATTTTAATGACTGCTGATAAAATTAATTAATTGATTTAAAAGTGCAAAGAAAGTGTCAGCATGGGAGGAACTCTTACCCTCTAAAACCTCAGGGAGCTCTTTTTTTATTATTCATATTTTATTTAAATTTTCACTTGACTTTTAAAAAAAAGTTGGTGGGAACTTGCTGTGTATGATGTTGAACGTTACAGTTATTATTAAACATTTGCTCAAGGCATTTAAACAAAGTTTTGTGTTGGAGTTTGTTATATTCCAAATTCTAAATATTGACAGAAAGATTTTTATTGTAAATGCATATCGGTTCCATATATTGGGTACTGGTCTCATTAACTACTAATAATCAGTATCATTATCGGCCCTGAAATAGCATTATCGGTTGACCCCTAGTCTGCAGGGTGTCTTTTGGTTGTCTTCTGACTCTTACAAGGTTAGGCCATGGCTCCACCCAGTTTGTCTGTATATCACCTCGGTTGGCTGGAGCCCCCTACTTCTCTATGGCGATGACCTAGGTTACAAAGAAGCAGTTAGGCCACTGCATCTAACCTTTAGCTGGTCAGGATCAGTGTAGCAGGATCAATGTTATGTCACGACAGGGCGTTTATTTACTGGGCTCCACCCATTGTACCCAGAGAGTCCAGTAGAGGGCAGAGCCTGTGTGAGATAACATGAAGGTTACAATAAAGTAACCCTCGCACAAGCAGCTTCCTAGAGGCCCCGTCGCTCATACTAATGCCTGCTGAAGAGGGTGTAGGATAGCTGACAGTGACAGATGCCTCCTTATATGCTGTGGGCTTTGCACATTTTCGGGTATGCATGTCTTGACTGGCTGGCTGCGTTTATTCAAATTTCAGTGGGCAAGTGTGTGCTTATGGTAAGAGGAGTATTACCCATTGGGTCCCGAATCAGGCTTCACCTGTGCTCATAGAACCAGGGTTACAATATTGTAACCTTCGTTATTCCAACTGTGTTGGAAATGCTCTTTTTGGAAACTGAAAAAATCAGCACTGACTGAAAGACAGTCCCTTGAACATATATCTTACAAATAGTGTTGCACTAGCTTTAGACAGTACTATCTAATTTTTTTTGAAAAATTGATTAATTAACATTCCAAGTTTTATTGTATTTCAGTGTATGTTATTATTTATTGTTCTGATTTTTCAAGGTTGTATTTTTTTTCCAGTTGTGAAGCCCCATGCAATGACGGGTCCATCATTTTCTCAACATCCTCTAGTCTTTAATCAGTCCTGTCATAAGTTATGAATGCCATGATCACAAGTGCTAGCTGTTAAACTTTTTAGGACTTTATACTATTACTACCAGCATTACTTTGGCCTTTGCCATTTTAGGCTATAGTTTTAAAAAAGACAATTAATAAGCAGGGAGCCCCAGTCACCTCAGAGCAGCCGCTTAACAACTGCTGTGCCTTCGCCATATGGTTTCTTTTCTATTGTCATTGTGGCTGATTCTAATTGTTATACCTACAGTGGTTCCCTTTGAGTGCCAATTGTGTAATTTTTGCAGACTGTAATCCACAACCTCTCATTAGATGCCATGTCTCTTGAACGCTCTCTCCCACAAGTGGCCGTTATGTGTGCAGTCTGTATAAGACTCCTCACTATCCACCAATTATACCATTCCATGCATTTTCTTTATAGACATCAATTATACAATCAGCAAACCATGTTCCTTGAACTGAGCATTGATTTTTAAAGCCCCATAGTCTTTGCTATAATCAGGAGCATTTAATAACAGTTGGAATGTAATTTCTTCCCTGAATGAAGAATCTGACCAGCATAATTGCTCTCAAACTGGATCAGGGTTAAACATTTTACCCTGCAATGTGTTGATGCCCAGTGGCAACATTTATTTAGTAACATAGTTAAATGATTTAAATATAAAAAGCTTGATTTACAATTGTATGTTGTATATAAATGCAAAATGGAAAGAGCATGGAGAATGAATGCGTGATGGAGGAAGTCAGTCATGTAAACAAGCATTACTGAAGTTAGACCTCAAGTCTTTATGGCATCTTGCACGGAGAAGCAACTTTTTTGAAAATTTCCCACACACTCTTGAACTCAATCTGTCCAAGGTTTCAGCCCACAGGCTGCGTCAGTGTTTTAAGATGCATATACAGTGTTTATAGAGGTACAGTGGGAAGAGGCCTGAGTTGCTTTTGTGTGTGTAGCAGATTAACTTTTTCCTCTTAGACCTTGGTTACATAAATATCTGTCTGGAAATTGCACAGTGCCGTCATAGGGATGGAGTTCAGCCTCAGCTGCCCTCGCAGCATAGACATTCAGGTCTGCGCCAAAGTTCTCATATTACTGTTTTATTGGGATATTTAATATTTAATAAGTGTTTATGGGTGAAGAAAATGTGTAATGGTTTCCAAATACCAAAGCAAACCCGACTGAGTCTCATTGAGGGTCGTTGAGCTTCATTTCATTGTGTGGTGAATATAAACAGCATGATTGCCGAATGCAGCCTGAGCCCCATTTTACCAAATAGCTGGTAGTTATAAACCAGAATATGACTGGACATTGCCACAAATTCTCCCAGGACATTGCAAAACATTTCTTAGACTAAATGACTTGTGAAAATTGCTTCTTAATATTTATGTGAATTCCCTTTTTCCCTCTGTGCATTTCAGTATCTACTGTTTGTGATAAATAAAGTAGATGAAAGAGAGATCACATCATTATCACATCACATCAGACGCTGACTGTCTGACTCATGTTGAGTATGTTGTGTATGTTGAAAAAGACAGGATCATTAGTCAATTAAATGGCCTGATTCTGTGTGTATTTTCATGGGCGTCTGCAAGTTCAGGCTCTTTGGGCTTGTTGTTTACTTTCTCTGTGAAAGAAAGAAGTCAGATGTTCAGACATTATTCACGTATTTGGTGCTGTTAAAGGATTATTTGTAATACTAATTGAAACTGAGAATAAGTTAATTTTGATGTTAATATTGTCAGTTATTTTTGAGAGTAATACTTGTCATTCAAAGAGTTAAAAAAAAGATTGGACCTTCAGGTCATTGGGCAACGTTTTATGTTTACGTGCGCAGTGAGAGTACTTAGTGTTGCCTGTCTCTCTCAGACCAGTGAGTGGCTCCATTCAGTTTTGTGCCCAAGGCTTCAATTCTTGCTGTGAGATAGGTTCCTTAATTTCTTTAGATAACCTCATTATGGCTTGTTTCCTTGGAAACTACCCTTTCTTTATCCCAGCGTGTCTCTTTTAACATTTAGTATTACAAGGAGGGCATTTGAAGAGTGATGTAAAAGAACTGTGGCGGACTCTGTCCCTAAGTATAACTGTTTGCATCTTCAGAGACAAATTCTTTCTTCCTCTTTCTTTGTGCAGTATTAGGGTACAGTATATGGGTTGTGGATTAAGATTCAAAGGCCAGGCTGAACCTTCAGTCTCACAGAAAACAACACTAATGCCGTGTCAACTTCAGAGGTTATGACGAGAACGTTGCCCTTCAACAGCTGAGTGTAAAGTGTAAACATCAGTGGGGACACTGGGGCAGGTCCATGATACTCAAGTTTACAGTTCAAGTGTTTAACTTCAACACATGATGCATGACTGGCAAACAGCAGGTCAAAAGCAAATATGCCCACATAACTTCTACTTCCACATAATGCCTTGTGATTCCCAACATCTGCAGTCTGCTAACAAGAACAAACAGGTGGAGTTTATGGCTGATATCTATTATTTACATCCTGCAGGGACTTTTCGTCTGTCCACTGATAAACAACCACCTGACTTCAATTTCTAGATAAATGTGACATGTGATGTCACCTGACCCTACATGTTTACTGATTGTTTTATTAAGCAATCGACAGCTGCACAATGGATTGAGGGATACTAAAGGGTTGTAAGGGATCTGCAGTTTGCCAGTAGCCGATTGTGTCTTAGGTACGAAGAGGCTGCATTTTGTTGTGACATTTTAAGAAGCCTTTAAATAAGGATGGGACTTGTTTGGTCTTTATGTTTTGTGTCTAAAAAGGTGGACTTTGGAGTATCCAGTCCCTGAACTGGATTTCCTTAAAAAAAGAAAGCTTTTTGCAGTCTGTAGATTTTGTAATATATTTCATGGTGTTTTGATTGAAATCCATTTCTAAAAGAAATTTCAAGACTTTTGACTCCCCCATGAACACATTTATAGGTGGTAGCGTATGAACTTTTCCACTGTGATTTTCAAACAACTTTAGTGTTATACATCACTCTTTATTCTTTATTGTGTCTGTATTACGTAACAGCTCTTATTATAGCTGCTGTGTGTTACTGTTTCTTTCCCAGCAACAGTTTTCAATCCTGCATCAGTGTTGTGTCAGTGTTGAAGTATTTACAGTATGACAGGATTGTAAACTGTAAGAAAAGGGAAGAACCTGTTCTTGTGTATTTTAGCTGCGTAACGTGATGTGTGAGTTTGTAACCTACAGCATAACCACTAAGTAATTACAAATCTTGTAGACCGGCCAACATAATAATCAGACCTGAAAACTCATCTTGGTATAGTATCTGGTTACACAGATACTATTTCATTTTCACTTCCTATGAAAATGGTTTATACCAAGGTCTGTGTTTTTTCTTGAGTAATGAACAAACAATTATAAATCCTGAATTATTTCAAAAACGCCTAGCTTGTGATTTCAGTGATGTGTCCCTGAAATGAATGTGTTTATAAAAGTTTGGTATTTGATATCTGAATAAGGTGAAGCAAAACAAAATAAACAAAAAAAATAAAAAATAAATAAATAAAAATCAATAAATAAAAGAGAAAAGGAGCAGCTAAGTGTCATAGTACAACCAAACAAGACATTTTCAGGTAATTAAACAACTTCAACACTATCAGAGGGTCAAAGATGTAAAAATACAACGCGGACACCAAAAAAGAAGCTCATGGAAATATACACAGTGTCAGTGATACAGTTTGCCATGCCTCTTTCCTGTTGAACAGGTGGCCCTGGCTGCGACTTGTCAATCAAAAGCCACGCCCCAAAGCATACCTTGCTTTGTCGTGTATTTCACTATAAAGGAGGTGAGATTGTTTTGTATTGTGAAAGACATCAAGCAAAAAAACTAATTAAGGTAATTTTTACTGAAGTACTAAATCAAGTAAAAATTAGGGTCATTTTCTAATTATTTTACATGTAACCTGACTTCTTTTGGCAACCTCAGGTGTCGCCCCCTGCTGACCATTACAAAGAATGCAGGTTTAAGGCACTTAGTTTCGGCTTCACTTCTCAGGCCCAGAAGCAATATCCAATATTTTATACAGATTGCAAGATCTAAATGTTTGATTTTGGCTCTTAGCTACAGCATTGGCTGCACAGTTTCAACTTTATGTAGTTTTTGAAACAAAACATGGTCGCAAATTTACATCGCATGTAAAGAATTTATTCGTCTGCCCTGCCCAATCAATTATAATTTGCTTGTATTGTTATATTTATGTTCTGGCATGCCTATTTTTGTGATCTCAACATAAGTCAAACTATAATTTGACTAACCTTGATGACGAGACAGAAGATAAACAGAAAATATAAACACAACAAACGATAAACACAACATAAATATAGTCACACTATTGGTCTCTTCTTCATCTTTTGTAAACTCGAAACTTAATAACATGAAATGGCTGCCAAGTGGCGTGATTTAAAGTATCTCTAGAAGACCAAGAGGCTTTAGTTAATGCACTTATTTGCATGACGATGAAAAGCTTGATGCAGACTCTTGAAGTACAAGGTTTATTGATTAACACAAAGATCAGCATTATTTAGTATTAAATGGATGCCATTAAGGAGATTTGGAAAGGGAGTTTAATCAATGTCCAGTAGCCTTTTATACTGAAAAAGGCTGAGATTTTAAGAGCCAAGCCAAAGAAAAATGAATCAAAAATATCTCTAGTAATTTTTTATTTTCTGCCATGATGTTACTTTAGATGATGAATAACCGTCCTGTCACGAATTGGCAGCGGCTCCTGTCAGCGTGATGCACAGTGATGTCAGTTTTACTATCCAATCCTTTAAGTAACAATCACTGTGAATAGAGTCAACGTGTGGAAAAGCTTTATGGCTGGTGTTGATAGTGAGGCAGCCACCTCAGTGTTGTTGACCTTTAACATCATTTATCATCATCAGTGCAAATGCTGCTGAAGCTGTGGCCGCCTCAGGTGACGGCTTTGGTAGAATTGTGGGTTTTTGACATAGTTTATGCAATTTGTTGTATTTTATCATACAGCAGCAATCTTCAGTTTTTTTAGACTTCTTAATATTACAAGAAAAAAAATTGTACTTTGGCACATTTTGATAAATACTTTTAATAGCATAATATTGTTTTTTTTTTTTTAAATGTGTCTCCATTTGTAAATAGTACTAATCCCTCCTTATAGCCATCATGGGTGGTGATTTGATTTGAACTGTTCTACTTTAACAAGAATATTGAGTTGAAAATATATGAGTTGCAGTTAATGTGGATTAACCGTTGTGTTGATTACTATTTCCTTCTAATGCCCAACTATGCCCATGTCAAAAAATATCCCTTTCTGTGGGGGTGCTCATAGCCCTGGTTCAGACATCTACTGGCAGTTTATTGGTTCAGGTTGTAGGGTGGGGTGATGTCTGCCGAATTGTTCGATGATGGTGCAACCCGCTCGCCAGAAGTAAATGTTGGTGTTGTACATTTCTGCAAACCACAGATATGTTACATTTCATATGTATCATATCACTGTCTTTAAAATGACGTATATGAAATGACTTTGTTATCGGGAGGTGGATGGTGATAATTAGGCGAGAACAAGTAGTTTTGTGCCCAAATCCAACACGTTAACCTCAGTGTTTTTTAAACATAAAAAACCATAACATTTCAGCGTATCTGATACATAATAACGTACAAATGTAACATATCCGTGGTTTACAGAAACGCATGATGCCAAAATTCATTCAGACAATTGTGTTGCATTATGTATTTGTTGGGGCTGTTGTTGTTTCTTTAATGCTTTTGATATTTATGTATGTTGGGCATACATTGCTACTTTAAGTTTTGCACATTTGAGCCACTAACACAATTCGGGACACAAATACAGCCTCCTGGGTAAAACTCATGAAAGTTTGGTTTTGTTCAACCCATTGCCTTTCCATCCTTCCTGCCCATAGAGGACTCTCTCTTTCTTTATACCCTGTCAGCGTCATGTATTGCTACAAATGGGATAACAGTCGGGGTAGTTGAAAGCTTGGTGCATCTCATAAAGCTGCCAAAGGCTTCCTTTGGCACAGATATCACACACTGAAGGGTGTGACAAGGCGTTTGCATCTGAGATTCTTGGAGTGAGAAAAGTAGATATTTCTTTATTGTATTTCATTTATTTATACTAGAGTCATATATGTTATCCTGCACTGATTTATATCTTAGATTCAAAACCCTAGTTATTAATTCCTTTTTTAATGGAGACATACTGCAACTGAAACCTGGATCGCCATTAGTGCTCCTATAATGAATAATTATCAAAGCCATATACATACGCTGCTTTGTCCTGGTGGGATCAACAGTGTTCCTTTTTAATGATATTTCTTATTCTCCTTTTCATGGTGGCTGAGTTAGTGTTTGGTGACAGCGGTGAAAATTGTCCAGGCATTCGAGTGGAGAATAGAACCATGGGGCATAATGAAAGCTTCCCCGTCTGGGAACAGAGGCTTTTGTCAGGAGCATCAGTGGTGCCCGGGGCCTCTTTTGATAGTTAAATCTAAAGGCTTTGTCCACTACAATCTCTTTGTTTTGGGTTAGCTTTCAAAGAAATAAATCACATCTACATACCCGAGAACTCTTAAATCATCCCCTCTTTCTCATTTCCTGCCTGTATTCAGGAAAAATTCTCTGGAAATTGCTCCTCTGAACCTGTGACCTGGAAAAGATTTGGAAGAAATTGATTTGCCAGAGTGGGAGTAGGTGTGGGTCTGGGCTATGTTATCGTTCGGGAAGAAAAGTGATTTTGCAGTCTGTTGTGCTGGAAGGCAAGAAGTATTGATCTGAAAACCCTCATTACACTCTCACTTGCTGTATAATTAATCCTATCCAGAGAGTTTGAGAATTATGAGGGCAGTCGGAGCCAGACAAATATCTCCATTAACCCTCACAAACCTGTTGGAAATCTTCCTCTTCTCAGAGGTGACTTAAGAAAATGTCTCAGCTGAAACACCCCAAGCCCCAGTTTTAATCTTATAGCAACAGCTTTTAATAGAAACTGACTAATGCTGAAATAAAAAGTACATTATTCACTGACAAAGAATGCAGTTATTGTGAAAGTATCTCCTAATGGAGATGTTCCAGTAAGATGGTATCAGAGGTGATGAATATATTGCCCCAGAACTAGCCCACTGGGACAGCTGGACACTGGCAACCGAGCTCTAATGAGTACAGCAGAAGATGATGAGGTCAACCTCCTTCATCTTCGGACTCCGAACTCCTCCTCTCTAGCTCACATGTATACCTTCTTTCTCCTTCTCCTCTCACTATCTTGCACACAGTCTTGAAAATAAATAGTTGATATGTAACATAGTGTTCCTTTGTATTTTTACTTCATACAGTCTTTTACCATAAGCACTTTTAAATACAGATGTCTGGTAGGCCTTTCACAGGAGAAAATGCACTGCTGTGAGGGAAGTGCAAGCAGTAGATGAGCAATAGTTCAATTGCTGCTGATGAGCAATGATGGCTAAATAGACAAGACAACCAGCACCCCATACAAAAGCTTAAACTTCATTTTTAGAAACAAAACAATACTGGTATAAGCAGTGCCTGCTGTAGCAGCCATGTATGCCTTTTATTTTTTTAAATGTTGGCTTGAATCGGGGCTACTCACACGACTATCAGCTATTTACTGCAGGTTAAATTATGGAGGCACTGAATCAGTGAGATATATGACCTGTCTGATTTGTGGTTTGGAGCTGGTGTGAGCTATGGGTCATGGTTTCATGTTGGGTATTGAGCGCACTGACCGATAGCTCCTAGGAGGACTGAGGGGGTAGCAGGGGTTGAATGTGGTGGTGCGATATTCCTGTGTATGGGGGTCGTATTGATTCACCACCATAAAAGTACGTGTGAATACCAACATGTTGGCAGCCCTAACTCTTTATTGTTAAGCACTGTGTATATATGAATTAAAAATAATTATGTTGTTATGTTTTCTTGCCTGGAATACAAATCTAGTCGAAACTATAATATATATACATTTGTTGTTGTTGTAGTTGTTTCTTTCAAAAGATTGACTGTAGCATCATGGGTATAGAAGCTGCCTTCGAATTGCAGCGCTGCAGCTACTTTAGGTGCATTTTCATCCACTTCTTGATATGCGCATTTTGAATTAGCTCATAAAATAACCAGAGTGGAAACCATAGATGTATAAATAATGGCCATAGCAGCTATAGTAGTAGCTCGAGTTCGGCATTTGGCCGTCACCATGTTTTTTTTTTTGAGCCAAATATGACCATATATGAATGAGAAGTTGGAGCTGCGGATAAGCGAGGGGTGGATCTGACTTTGGGCTGTAAAATGTAAACTGTGAGTTGTAAAAAAAAATCCCCTCTCATACAAATGTCTTGAATGTTTAAATTACCTATAGAGACCAAAGCTGTAAAACTGTGAATCTTAACATGGGGGTGCAGGGGGATATATGTTTTGCACTCAGCCTCAAGTCACTAGTCGATGAACTGCAGTTTTTTGCACTTCTGCAATTTCTCAGTTTTTCAGCCTTGGAGGGTGCAGGCTGGTCAAAATGCTAGAAATTTAAAAAAATCTCAAAATATTGCAAAAAACGTTTTTATGCTTAGGGGAGGTTGAAAAGTTAGTGTATTGAAAAAAAGGTAAATTTGACTGAGTGTGGAAACAGATTCAGTAAATAATAGTGATGCACAGATGTACCACTGTTTCGTAGGCCACTACAAGCTCTTTTCATCATATCTGGAGGCTTTTGACACAGTTATGCACACAAGGCCGTTAGTATACATCTCTCAAAGCAAATATTTGTAATACTGTATTGTTCAAAACTCTCTGTTCCCATCGTCCATTGTGCTATTCACTATTGTGTTGACTTCCATTGTGTGATGTTTGACAACTGCTCTTTTAATTAGGTCATCTCATTGTGTCCTCTTCTGCAGTGGCACTTCACTGGAGAAAAGCATTTACATTTAAATTTTCTTTTACTGTTTTTCTTTTTAAACAAGTGCAGTACATTTGGATGGAAACCCAACTCGAGTCTTTCGCTTGTGAAAATGGGTTGGGAAAACAGCTACTGGAGCTTCTGTGTGAATATTTCTAACTGTAACTATGGTATCAGACTTTAGGAACATTCATGCTCAAAAGAAAAACATGTCTGTCGCTAACTGGCACGGGCTTGGTTGAACCTGACAGCCTCTTAAAAAGTGTCAAATATTCAGCTACATCTCTTGCTACCAACAAGAGCATTAGTGATGCCATAAGCGATGATAATGTTGAGGTTGATGTTCTGACAGCTTTTGTTCAAAAAGGCAAATTTTCCCATGTAACTGGTACCTGGAGGGGAAATCCAAACAAAACTGCTGGTGTTGACCCAAGCACTGTTTAACCTGGGTGTATGCCACTACTGAAAAAACTGTGTGCACTGTCAAGGACATAATGTCTACATGTTCTGATACAACTTATCACTCAGGTGATTTTCAGTACTTTGAACAAATATCCACTGCAGTAAATGCATTTTCATATGTATTATCATATGGTTTCTAGCAGGGCTGGACAATGCCAATTCCCCACTGAACACTGATATTTCTTGCAGCTGTGGGTCAGTAAATATTGATTTCTTTGCGGCCCTCTGAAAAAACTGATGTGACAGAGAGAGCAGGCTGAATGCTAACAACATGTCTTTCTGTCTTGCAGTGATGTGGCTGCAAACAGGAAAATCTGCTGTCATATGTGTAAGAAAGAACAGAAAGAGAGAGCTACAATAAGGCACACACAAAGAGCAGGCAAAGTTCGAGCAATGAAATATAATGTATACAGTGTAAAATATGAATAAACCCTCCTGTATGCAGACATATAAGCCAAAATTCAATACGTGCAGCCCAGACTAATCTAATCTGTGGTGATGATGTGCATTTTTGACAAGCCAGAAATTATTCCCTTTGTGAGTTATGACTTTTGCACCATAATGTGTCATAAGAAAGTGATTTATGAGCCACATTTCAGTAGAATCTGAATAAAGTTTGAACTGAAAAATATGTTCTCAGAAGCACATGCACTGTGCTAATGGGGTGTTTACATTCATAAATAACTGTCTTCATTCATCATTTAGGGGAGGCAGTTCTGTGACGGGACATGTGGTGGATGGGTGTTGGATTGGGTTTGACTCAGTCAAAAACAACAGGGATCAGAAGTCAAAAGTAATGAACATAATCTTAACAGCAGCACTGTCATCATAGCTCAGTTTGTGTTTGCATGTCTAAATCATGATTTGGACTTTTTGACTGAATGAGGACACATACAGGGGTATTTGTCAGCAATACATTATGCATAATTGGTCCAGATCATTAACAGTGACAACAAACAATCTTAGATGCTGTTTGACTTCAGTGACTCCCCTCTTAAGTGCCACCTGACAATCATTTTTTAATTTAGGGTGATTTGTGTGACTTTTTTTTTTCGGATTCCGTTGGTGAAGTCTGGGTTTTTCTGAGAGGCTTCTTTTCTGTCTGGCCATCACAGCTCAGCCAAAGAACTCAGCTATTTGTGTTTGGGTTGAGCTGCTGAAGAGAGATATAGAGAGGTGATCCGTAGGTGGATGCATGTACAAGAGTGAGAGACGGAGAAGACTCTTTTACTCGGCTGCTGGAACAATAGTGAAACTGTAGAAGAAAAAAAAAAACTCAAAATCAAGCAAAGTCTCTGAAAATGCATCACATCACTGATGCAACTCAAAACCACTAATGGAGTCTTCTCAGGGTCACTCAGAACTAAGTGAGGCCTATTGAAAACCACCAACTCAGATGTTTTCATCTCATGCCGCAAGTGTCGGCCTTGACGACATTAAGTCCTGGGAAGAGAGGGAGGGGGAGGAGCAGAAATATGCAGACACATCTATGGTGAACAAATGAGGTGGACTTGCAATGACAGAACAGTGAGAGCAGGTTTTGTTGTGTGTACCAGCTCACATATCATTAGCCACCCTTGCCCTGTCTCGCCTTGGTGTCAGACGTCCTTTGAGAGCCAGGCGCCGTCCTCCTCTTGAAGTCTGCTGCTTGCTTGGCTGCAGACTACAGTGCACCCAGCGGCCTGGCACTTAGACCTGTGTATGAATGACACTGTGTGCAGGTGTATTCAAGTGTGTAGGCCTGGATGAGGACGCAAGTTCTGAAATTGTGTCAGTTTGAGGATGTGTTTGAGTGTGCTTTGTGTGCATGCAAAAATGTGTGTGTGTTGTCTGCCTGAGCTCCTGTCATGTCAGTGAGGAGGTGGCACTGTACTGTGCAATAAGAGCAGTCAGCCTGCAGGCAGGACTGGCCATCTGGACACATGGTAAAGAGCCTAGCCCAGACATCAGTGGTTTTTCAGTCCCTCTCAGTGTTATCAAATCTTATTTTTTTGCATTCTGTCTGCGTATCAATCACCCATGATGTGCTGTATTGTTACCATCAGGCTCTTTCTCTCCTTTTGTTGTCTGCCATTCTCTCATCTGTCTGTATTTTCATTTTTTCCCCCTATCTCACTCTTTTAACGGCCTCTTCTTCTCTCTTTTCTCCTCCTGCAGTTTGCTGTTTTGTGGTCCACAAGAGGTGCCATGAATTAGTCACATTCTGCTGCCCAGGGGCAGATAAGGGGCCCGACACAGACGTAAGTAACCGTAACCCAGCTGTTGCCTCTCGTGTTTGTTGGCGAGGAGACGCCTTTTCATGTCATTGTACTGAAGTGCATACACAGTGTCACCAGTATGCAGTGGTGCCAACCGGGCCTGCCTATCTTCTCAGTGCTCTCGCTCTCTTTGACAGCTGTACTGTAGAGCTGACATGTAGCTTTGTATTATGAAGCCCTGCAGCAGAGGGGGCAGAAGAATACTGAAACTTACTCTGTCTCTGACGAGTATCACCCTCCAAGTTTCAGTTTTAAACAAGGCAGTATTTATTGAATACTATATTGCGGGGGAAACGTTCCTCACAATATTAGATATGCCAAAAATGTCATCCTCCAAATATATTGTAAAAAAAATTTAAATAAAAAAACATTGCTATTCTACAACAATCAACCATGCACTGCTGTTCAAAATAAAAATAATCATTAGCAAATGTCATAGAAATAAATAAACTTAAGTGCCATTATTATTATTACTACTGGCTTTATGGTGTACAATAGTTCTGCATGTGGTTTGTTTAAGTGGCGTTGCCATCCTGCAGCGCGACAGGGGTGTATTCAACTAATGTTAATGCCTTTACTCTGATATATGAAGTCTGAGTAAAGTATCGATTATTTGTCTTGTCTTTCTTGTGTAATTTATGTAAACAGTATTATCTTTCATTTATTGCATATTCGTGTAGCATACTGTGTAACTTTACTTGCATATGATAAATGATAAGTAATATAATATAGTTGGAAATGAGTTTTGACTTTAAAGCATATGTGTTTCCTTGTATCATTCTGTGTCCCCTCTCTAAATTCGGAGGTTTTTGGGGGTTTTGAACGCAGCACAGGCGGAGCTCTACATTAGTTCTTTTTTTCCTCAGCAGCAGTTTGTGAGTCACGGGGTGTGTAATTGATTTGCGGATCCGTGCAGAGCTGATCAGATCAGATTGATGAATGAGACAACCAGCTGCAGCGGGTGAAAGCAGACTTTTAGACCCAGCACAGTAAAAAGTTTCACTTTAAATGCTCCCGACGTTCTGCTGCTCCATCTTTGCCGAGAGTAGGCTGCACTCTGCACTCCAAGAGTTTGGTGCAATAAATAACCGAATGGTATATATATTCCAACATTGGTCCTTATGAATGATTCAGCTCCAAAAATGAATCTAGTTGTGGCAGCAGATGTTAACAGTGATTGGCTGCCACAGATAAATTACTTTGTGGGAAACCCTGTTGAATCACAGCAAACTGACTCACATGGAAAAAAGGAGAAAGATAGAGTTTACATTAATGATACAAGCATCTTAATTTCAGTAGCTTTCAAAAAAAGAGCTCTAATCTTTTACTCTGGTAGTATCTATTCAGCGAAGGCTGTTAAAATGTTAAATTCATTCGGCCCATGATTGAATCACAGCAGCAGGTGGCTAATTCAATTCATCCAATCTTAATGTTCCAGTCGTGTCACTGATTTAAATATTCCACTTCATGAGTCACAGTCCATAACCCCTTAGAGCTAAACTTTACTACTTCCCTTTGAAATAATGCGATCAAAATCAATATTTTTTCTTTAAAACATATATATATATAAACATATTTGAAAAAGCAGGTTGTGACATCATAACATACTGACAGTGACCTCAGAGGGTTATGCAGTTCATAGTATAAATAATAATTCTAATTCTCCCTGCAGGACTGAGTTCATAGAAAAGCCGATTGGCAGATTACTGTGCTATTAGCACTGACCTGCTCTGGCCCAGAGACAGATGGGAAATGTAGGACTGCGGGCCAAAGCCAGCACACCTACATCTGTCTTGGCCAGACAAAGAGATACACACAGTACTAACAGCTGGGTGCTTGCACCTGTCTGAATTAATGAGAAAAACAAGACTCCAGATAGAATTTTAATGGCTGTCCAGGTTTACTGAGCGCACTGTGGAAATAATCATTTAAATTAGTTTAGCCCCTTGGTATTATTTAATGAACTGACATTTGTTGTTGAAGCTCTACAGCTCATACAGTTAAATGTGTTGTAATTTAGTTTTCTGCTGGGTAATTTAATCCACTGAAAAAGAGGACTTAGATATAATGTTGTTTTTTTGTCCGAAAAAATATTAAATGCATGGAATAGTCTTTCATTGGACCATCATAAACACTTGCTTGAGAAATATCAACCCTTGTATGACACATTCAATCTGGTTTTGTGGCCGCCTTTTCAACGGCTGCAAGTTCCGTCAGCTACTGCTTACCTGCTTGGTAAGTGTGAAACTCCATTTAAATACCTGGTCGCCTGCCGGACATTACATAGCCTCCAAGCGTTACAGCAGCACGGCTTGGCCTCTGTAACTGGAGATATGTCAGTGTGTCGTTCGAGATCATCAACCCATGTTCTTTAAATAGAGCACGCCACGGATGACATAGACGCCGTAACAGTAGAAAATAGTCTGAGCCGGGGGGTTCTTGATTCAAGTAGGCCCCAGGGGTCAGAGCCGGGAGGGCACATCAGATTAACCGTAAGCAGGACAGTTGACATTTAATGACCTTTGACACCTGTGTGTTAGAGCAACCCCAGTATACAATTGCACAAAATGCACAAGTATATTTTTGTTAATTAATATACTCAAAGCTTCTCATTCATTAAATTTTTAATACATTAAAGGTGCAGTCCATCCCTGTAGTGCTTGTTATGGTGTGACTCACTGAGTGTTGGAGATATTGGCTGTAGAAATGTCTGTCTTTTCTCCAAAATAATGGAACTAGATGGCGCTCAAACACATTTAAAAAACTCAACAGCAATGTCTCTTTCCAGAAATCATGACCCGACTCAAGATAATCCAAAAACCTTGTTGTGAGCACTTTCACGTAGGGACTATTTTCTTTCTATCAAACCACACCTGCCTACTGTTTTACCACAAAGAAGGAAGTGTGCATCTACTCATGGATGAGAGGCTTGTAACAACACGGGATGTATGTAAATTCCTCGGCTGAGCTGTGAGGTTGGCGAGCAGTGGATGCAAGCATCCCTCTGTGCAGTGATGCAGTTGTCCAGTTCAGGAGAAAGAGCGTAGCTCTGACATGAATCTGCTCACAACAAGGTCTGTGGATTATTTTGAGTAACTGGGTCATGATTTCTGGAAAGAGTTTTTCAAATGTTTTTCTTTTTTATATGCATTAAAGACAACAATTATATTCAAGAGAAAGCAGACATATCAATGGCAAATATCTCCAAAACTCTGCAACTCACACCAAAACAATCTTGATTGATAAATAGCACTAGAGGTGAGACAAAATATATAGTTTTGATTTTGGGATGAACTGTCCCTTTAAAACAGTTTCTGATGTTTTTACCATCAGAATTCACTTCTAATATACTCAACGTGGTCAAGCAAAATCATATTTATCCTTTTACTTTATATATGATGTAATGACAATGTCATATAGTACACACTGTATGCTCATCAAATATTCTATCAGTACTTCACAGAAGAGGAACTAATATGTAGAAATCCAGTCGGACTAGAGCAGACTTCACTTACAGTGCTAGTGTTAAATTATTCGCAGCCTTTGGCTCATGCGCACACTCTGATATTTTATGACATTATAACACTTCATGTGACCATTACAAATCCCTTTAAAATATACATTAGTTTGATATCTCTTTGCCATATTAGAATATTTCATGCTCCCTTTTGATATACAATTTTTTGTGCACTTAGCACTACTGTTGCCAGGGGCAACCACACATATTACATGGCTTGCTGCCTCCTGGGCTTGCAATCCAGGAAGGCAATAACTCCCATGGCCAGCAAATATCCTGAAGATCTGCAGTATCTAGGCTACCTGCATTTTATGACTCATGTCTGTGTTTTATAACTCCCCGACCGGAAGAAACAAAGTGTGCACAAAGATGCCAACAGGAGCCCCCAGATCTTTGCAGTAGCACGCTCGTCATGAGCGGCTAGCCTTGGTTTGATGGGACAGGATTACCATGAATAAATTGTTCTTCGCTGCCACAGCCTCAGCAGTGCAGTTTGAGTGTGCCATCTTTGTGGAGAGAACTAACACTTGATTCGTCTCCCACTTTCACAAGCAATGCAGCGGATGTCTGTCTGGTCACAGGCTTGCTGCTCAAACAGCTAGATTGCTCCATCTCATGACAAATTTGACATTATTGCTGAAAACTATAGTGTTAACTGGCACAGAAAGTCAGTTAATGCAGAAATATTTTAATACAACAAGTTGTCTGCTGTATTTTTTTTTTGTAGCATATGTGAACCTTGCTAAATTTATTTATGTAGTCTGCTGTATGTCTCCAGACACGATAATGCTGTAAGACAAACTGCAGTGTGGTAAAATATGAATTGCAGAAAATGCTTGAATGTTTTCATTAAAACTCTGAGAATGAAATATAGCTATTTTAGTGTATTATTTTAGATACTAACCACAATCTATGAAGACAAAATTGCATGTGAACTTCTGTTAGTTTAATGATGTAACCTCCGTAATCAAAATTTGGCCTTAGAATGATTATTTGTAGAAATCAGTAATTGTATCCCTCCTGAGCACATTCCATGTTTGTACCAATTCATCTAATTAAAGCACTTACTCTTACAAATTGTTTTCATTTGACTGCAGGGTGTAATGTTACCGGCAGGTCGAGCAAGTTCATTGCTTTACAGGACAAGACTATCAATAATGCAGAGGTTTCCCATTTCACTACAGGGGTTCAGCAGATGAAACTAAGAGGTTTGATGTGCTTGCTTTTGCATGGGTGTGTGACTACTGCATCATTGATGTCCACTTAACCAGTGCAGCGCATATGACCCGAGGCAATCTGCAAGTCTTTGTGCACTGATTTTCCCTCTAAACACACACAAACACACACATGCACGTATATTCAGACGATCAGCTCTAGCCCCTTGAGGCTGTTCGGTGCACCGATATCTGTGACAGAGTAACACAGTTAAGGAGCAGGAGCACATTGCCCTTTCTATCTCCTCTGCTTGCACACAGACAGAGCTGACCAGAGAGTGGTTAAAAACAACCATAAAATACCTGTTTTTTCACAACATCAACCTGTAAAATGGAATCAAAAACACAGCCTCTTAATCTCCCAGCTAAGGGAAGCTACGAGGTGTAAACAGTCCTGTAGATAATGTGAGAGAAATCTCATTTGTAATATTAATGAGTAATGCTTTAGGCTGCAGTGATCTAATATTTAAAAGGCGAATCACGCAGCGGGAGATGATTTTGGCAGACTCCAGCAGGTCTGGGAAATATAGGTGTTCTGGTGACGAGGCCTGGGACGCACACCGTCTCATAACAAGGGATCTTCTTGGGAATTGAAAACAAGATTAAACTGGAGTGGAGCTAAATTTCATCATCTGCGCCACAGGGATCTTGGGTTGTGACAGGCAATGGAGCTTTTTTTTGTTGTTTTTTTTAGTCCATTTCCTTCTGGCGAGGGTGTTGGCCATTTTTTGAAATAGGCCTGTTCTGACGTTGTATATAAACATCTCATCATGGCTTCACCATTCAGCCAGCCATTAGTGCAGAGAAATCTTTTGAAAGCAATCTCTTCAGACTTTTTTCCTTCCTTTCTCTCCTTTTTTTGAGATTCATACTTTTTGGTTTGTGTTTGCACTTTTTACAAACCATGCTGCAGATGCTTAAAGGTTTTGTCTGAGTTCTGGCCAGAATATATATAAATTCAGATGATTGTTAATGTTAGATAACATAGATTTAAAGTCATTTCTGATTGCCTGCCTCTCTTAAGAGGGCTTGGTACTGAGCTTGGTACTTTTAAGGATATGACCAAATTATGTCAGCACTACCAAGTAATGATTCGTGTTAAATACCTGTGTGACGTAATGACCTTTGTATCAGTGTCGCCATAGGTCAACCTGCTACCGCTTACCGAGTCCAATCCCTGCACATGCTTTAAGCACACACCCCTGTAGGAGCCTCGGCACAAGCACTGCTCCCAAGGAAACACGCTTACAAAGAAACCTGATGCTACATAAATCTGCTTAGTGCACTGATTTTATTTTGGTGTGTGAGTGATGACATGTCGCACCAAGCCCTGTTGGGCTACACTATTTCAGCAAAATGAGATTCATTGTGGACTCAAACATGCCTACAAACACACAAGACATGCACATAAAAATCACACCGTGAGAAGTGCCAGATAGGATTATCTTTGTGCACGGCAGCTCGAACTGCAGCCTGCAGAACGGGCACATGAGGGGAGACAGCTACTCATGGTCTTCTACAGGAAATAAATGAATGCACTCTACTTGTATAGTGTGTCTAATGAAGTTTGGCCCCTTTCACCAAGTTGGATTGATTATCTGCACAGGCACTAGTTGCTTGGAGAGCATGGTAGATGAGAATTTGGGGAAGAAGGTGAAAATTCTTCCTGTAAAATGTAAACCATTACAATCTAGGATCCAAACAAGAGAAGAGGAGTTTATGATACAGAAGAAGTGAGAGGAGAGGGAAATGGAAAGGGGATATCATTTCCAGATAATAAAGTAGTTAGGACAACATGAGGCACTGCATAAATGTCAAGTCCTATCCAGGATTTGCTGCACCCTGCAGACCTCCTGCTGATTGCTATAGATGCACTGAAACTGGATCTGCTGGATGATGACTTTGTTTTTAGCCATAACGACATGACAGATTGTATCTATGACAACATAGAGATCACTAATACAGGAGAATCATTTTCCCAGAATGGACCTTTTCTTCCATGCTGAGATGAAAGCGCTATTATTTTGATGAGATTGCTGATGTATATTCCCTCAGACCATGTACCACAGCAGCTGGATGTTTGCTGCTTGACTCTATATCTGATAAGACAGGGCTTCATAAACTTTCCCATCCTAGACCCTAAAGGAGTTACGTCTCCTGAGGGTACATATAGGCTAATATACAGTAAACAGATGTGTGGGCTCACAGAGGCATTGTCAAAACCCACTTTATACCCCCATTTGATGAGTAGATAATATCTCACAAATCAAAATATAGATTGCTATTAAAACTAAAGCTTTTGTCAATGAAAGCAGCCACGGGCAGATGAGAATAGATGTTGTATTGAGTTCCCAGGCTCTGTGACAGACAATCACAAAAATGTAAGTACATGAGTTGTTATTAATCTGGCTGGGAAGTGTTTATAGAGTCAAGACTGTGGATCTTAACAGGTTTCTTGAACTCTCTCTCCCTGGAGATTCATGCACCATAGACACTGCATAACAAGGTGGATTATTGCTCTCTTGACACAGCATGATGTGCTTGTTTGAACCCCAATACCCTTTGTGTTTTATTCCAAACAAAAAGAGCTTTAACTGTGCACATAAGTCTAGACAGAGGACACAGGGGAGTCAAAGTTAAGCCATTTCTGTTTGCTGCTGTTATAGAGCTTTCCTAAACCAAGACCCTCTAATTACATCACCTGCACCGCAGTACCTTTATTTTTAAGGACACTGCTGCCGACACACAATCCATATCAACAGCTTAATTCATTTAGGTTTGATTTTCGAGAATAACCTTTAAATACGTTTTTTATGTTTGAATTCAAGTTATAATTTGCATTGTTAGAGCATGTAAACCCTGGTAAACACTCAAATGACAGGAGCAATTGACATCTATCTAGTGTCTTTTGACAGAAGGAACATTGTTTACAATGAAATAACATTGCAACCAAAAAATATGAAAAAGAAAGTCTTTCGCTGCCTGTACACAGCTTAAATAAACACAACATGGACAATTAATTCATAATCATATCAGAATATCAGTTTGATCTATAGGCTGTATATAAAGATGGATGACATAACAGCTCCCCAAAAGTGATGCCAAAACTAATTGATTGCCCCCTGGTGTCTGGCTGCGGTACCGGACATAAAACCTGCCCCCACCATGTATATGGATGGGACATGGGCCAGACAAAAACTGAAATTACAGGTCACGGTTTGTCCTACGATAAAAAATACATCAGTAAAAACCCCTCTTGTGAAATTTGAATCTTCTATGTTAAAAAGCAGTTGCTAACAAATGGCTAAATGAAACTACAGAACATTATCACACTGCCGACCACGGCTTTACAGCCTCTTTATAGTGGTGTGATGTTAAATCATGTGACTGTAGGGTAGTTCATTTATAGCCTAACATTGGCTTTTTACTGTGTGCATTTAGGCCTAAAAAATCCTAAAATTGGTGTTCATTTGTGAGATTTTTTTGCTGAACAAAATGTGCAATGATTATAAACATTTGTTTACCACAGAACTTATTTTTCAGTAATCAATCAAATGGCCTCATTTGCAAAGGCTTTCTTTGACGAGGGAACTATAGGGCGAAACTAACTCCTGCCTTGGCCTACAGGAAAAAAAAATCAACCCTGGGGCAAACTATTGTTGTAAAGTGAGAGAAAGTTGAAACACATTGTCCATCTTTATATACAGTCATTGGTTTGATCCATTGACTGTATAAAGTAATTAGACCAAGGCACCATGATATCACTCAATGGTTTGTGGACTCATGTTTTGAAGCCTCAAGTTTTGCATTTTGGCATCGCCGTCTTGTTTGTTTTGGAGACGGAGATGAATATATTGGTTGAGATGGTGGAGCTGTGGAAAAGCTTGTGGTGGATCTGACTAAGAAGCCACCGACACTGCAAAGGTAGCGACATGTTAATCACAAGTCAGCTATGCCTTAAAGCATACTGTGCTCCATTGTCTATTTTAGGGAACCATAAACAGTGAACATCATGTTGTAATGAAGAAGACTTGAAACTAGCAATTAAGATTGTAAACTCCTCAGGAAAATGTTTACTGTGGTAATTAATCCAGTGAGAACTGCTGGCCATTAGAGAGGATGCAGGTTTAAGGCACCTCTGCATTGGCTTCACTTCTCAGACCCGTAGATAACGCCTTTTTATTTCCCAAGCTGTCTCGACGACTCCAACCAAATATCTTCAGGATCACCAGTACGATGTGCGATATTTGATGTAATAGTTCTTTGAAACAATGATAATGCTTCCAGCTGGGATGTTGCAAAGTTTCTCGTAAACTGAGAGGGTTCGTTATACGTTCTGTTTTATGATCTTGATTGCAGAATAAGATGTTGGCTCTGGTCTTGCAAACAATGCAGGAGGTGGCAGCTGAGGACACAGGCTCAACTTTTGTTGTTCATAACATCTTAAAAAAAATGCTAAACTAACATTTGTAATTTAGTGCATCCAAAGAAGGTGCCATCTGTTGTGGCATCTGTTGCTTGTCATCACTCACGATAATCTGACTTTTTAAGTGTTTTAATTGATCATTTACCCACTGATGGACCCGGTAGGGCTTTCAGTGCACCAGCAGTTGTGTATTGCTGTGTCTGCCAGTGTCATGATATTGGATGACTTTGTTTTATTCCTGAAGATGAAATTGTGTTTTTTATTTGCATCCTTGATTATCATTTCTTCTAATGGTTTTTGATTTTCAGATATAATCAATTCACATCAGTCCAAAACTGGATTTTTTGTTCTTTATGCATTTAAACCGATAACAAAGAATTGGTTAACTGTATACATTGAAGCTTTAGTTTCAGCAAAGATAAAGTCTCTTAAGAGAGTAATAGATAATGTGTTGACACTTTTCTTCAGAAATGTATCATGGTTTCTAGTGATTATTTGTGTTGACTTTTAAATGATGGGGAGTCCCCTGGGCTGCCTGCTGATGGTATTTAAATGCTCTGAGACCCTAATGAACACTAACGGATCTTGTGTTTCTTTGGCTAATGGTCTGTGACACGCCCGTCTGAAATGTGGTTTGATCAAGGCTTTGCTGGAGGGAGACGCTGCAGAAGGTTATAAGTGCTTACATACTCTCAACCTTGTGTGTGTTGGAGGATAGAGGATGTGTGGGTGCACTGAAAGCTGCTGAATCACTCCCTGGTGAAACGTTTCCCATTGGAGAATAAGTGAATTGACGTTTTTGCAGTGTAAAAAGTCTTCAACTAAATTTTTGTGAAGACACATCCCTTGTTTTCAACATTGACACGGTACTTTACAAAGATATTTTGAAAAAGTGTTGTAGTGCACAAAAACTCTTATTTTCTGCACACCACACGTATACTGTTTTAACACATTCCCACACAGAAACAGAGCACTGATTACAAACAACTTTAAGGCTTGTTAAGACTATGTACAATCTCTCTATTTATCTCTGATTACCTGCCTGGTGAATTAAAGGATCTCTTATTCACCTCTGCTACTTTACTTGCTCTTCAGGCTGAATAGAAATGCATAGACAAAACAGTGAGGAAGATGATGAAAATATAAAGTATGTTAATTCAACACTTGGTATAAGCTTGTCTTTGTGAAGGGCTTAGGCTAAGGTTTGCACCTTCCTTTCCTCTGCCTACCTACACACACATACAGATACAAAGCTTCTAATTTACATGGTGTGAGGCAGGCAGACAGATGCTGTGCCTCCTTCTTTGGCCAAGTTTGTCATCACCAGTGCCTGAAATTAAATTAAAAAATCTGCCATTGTTGGAAATGTACCTTTGACTTCATTAATTGGGTAACTGTTTATCTGAATATCACAGATCAAAAAAATAAATACCTAAATAAATAAATGTGTTTGTTTAACTCAAAGCAATAAATACCTAAATCAGTATATTAATCTGAGACTGAACAAAAAAAAACAGTATATAACAATGTTTTATTTTTAACCCCAGTTTTTTAATTAGATTTTTTTACTACTATTTTTCCTCAAAGTCAACCTGAGATTCTCAGGTACACAATAATTACCTTGACTTTGTGTTTTCAAGGTTCCATGCAAAACAGTGATCAGAGATGGACAGTAACTCCTTTACTTACTATTATACTACTATATTTATTTGAATTACATATCAGTATATTGTAAATGGTATATAACAGGGGTGAATAAATCCAAATGTTATTTTTTATGACAAGATACTCGTAACTTCATATTTTCAAAATGCTCAAAATACTTTCTAAATGATTCATAAAACATAAAGAACACAACTAGGTCAAAACCTAGCATGTGAAACACTAGAGGGCTTATTTTTAAAAGGGGGCTTTTAATTTTTAAAGGAAGTGACCACATTTGGCTGACCAATGGTATAACTTTATCATTCAATCAGTCATAGTAACTCAGTTACAGATTTTTACATTTGCAGAGCCGGTCTTGTTGTGCATCTGCATCAAGTGGAGGCTGTGCAGCCATCGGCCACTATTGACCCATGTTCCATTGATAATGATTGTTTGTTATACTTCCTATGGGAACTGATTAATCTGCCAAACCAATTAATAAGTCCACCTCCTCTTGTGGAGATATGCAGCACTAACTGCTGTGTTGAGGCTCTGGCTTTGACAGTTGACTTACTTAACAGGAAGTCTAGTGAGACGATAAACAAGATAATAAATGATCCTTTGCCTTCATCATAACATTAAAGCTTGAGTTTATTACAGCAGCAAGGTCTACAACAAAGCCAAAGATATTAACTGAAGTTGAAGAATTAATTAAAAAAAGCCCTGTGCACTCTACACACATGAATATCATAAAGCTCTGAATATACGGACTGAATAGAAATGTATTTATACTTTGACCTCAGACTGCAAAAAACTCCTGTGTTCAATAAATGAACGGCCTGTGTTCAGTCACTATCATCTGGGCCTGTGCCTGAGAGCCCTTTTGAAAACCTCTCTGATGGCTCCATGGAAAAATCATTTGCCAATTTCAGACCCCTCAGAATCAGTGTGAAATTGCAGCTCTAGAAAGATTCCTTCTGACATTCAGGAGATATCCGCTAAACAAGAGCCACAGTTACAGTCTCTCAGCTAAAATGCATTGCGCAGTTTCACCACATAGATTCAGTTTGTGGTTGTACAAGTCTGTTTACTGCACAATGGGCAGTTTGGAGGATACCAAACACACAAAGCTCTGTTTTACAGTTTTATTGTAATTTGAACTACCAGGTATATCACAGTACAGCATTGTTGTCCCAGTGATCTTTTCTTGACTGGAAGAATCCTTTCAGTGCCATTATTATTGCTCTGTAATTCTACCTGTAATGTACAAGTGAAAGCAACCACTTGACACGTGCTTGGTGTTTTCTTTCTGTGTGTAAAGAAATCACCAACCTGCCATAAGTTTTCCAGGCAAGCAGAGGGAAATTGGGCATGGCATACCAGTAAAAAGTACGACACTTTATCAAGAAATCTCAGATCACAGATTAAAAACTGTGTACGCAAGACACTCAAGATGCTCTGAGCTTCTCAAGACTAAACATCTCTGTTTGTTCATTTTGATGGGAACCAAAATTCCTTGCACGCACACGCACACACACACACATACACACACACATCCTTGTAATACTCTCTTTGTGAGGACCCTAATTAATACAATGCATGTCTTAGCTCCTTACCCTAAACTTAACCATCATAACTAAATTCCTAACCCTAACCCCAACACTCAATCGCACAACTCTTAACCCTCAAACAGGCCTCTGAAGAAGTGAAGACTGGCTAAAATGTCCCCACTTACCAAAAATGTCTTCTCTTTGTTAGTGAAAAAATACATGTTTTGGTCCTCATTATGTAGCAAATATACAAACTTTCTCTCTCTCTCCCACACAGACACACACGCACACACACACACACACACACACACACACACACATTCCATCAATCCCTACGAGGTTTGTTTGCGGTAAGTATTTGGTAGTCGGTCTTGCGCCAACCATAAGTATTACTAATGACCAGCGCATGGGAGAGTTGGAACTGCTCTTGACCCCGAATTGAATCAGAGTCACAGTTCCTGCAGGATGAGAGTTCACCCTCACCAGTGCCTGCCAGCAAACTGCAAAAACTATTCATATCCATGACTTTTTGATAACCACCCAGTAGTTAAACAACTTTTTGCCCATGAATTACCAATTGTGTTGACTTTTTAACTGCCTTTTTCCGAAGCACGTCATACTGTTTTATATTGATTCTTTGGCTGTCTGCCATTTCAGATGATTTTTACTATAAATATAAACTTCTAGAGATTTCACACCATTATCTTACCTTCATTTTATTGAAAAAATGTGATTGTCATTGTGTTGTTTTGAAATTGAATGGAGTCTGGCAGACAGCAACACTGTGGTCAAGGCAAAAATCTTATCTTGAGAGGTAGCGTTAGGTAAAGTCTTCTTTTTTTTTTCAAGATCTTGTCAAACAGGCAGATGTGCTATAACTGTCCTGCATGGCAGTGCGCACACAAAGCACTTGAAATAGAAACCAGAGAGGGTCTGAAGTCTAAACTTAACCTTGCATGTAACACTGAGGCTTGAAGCTGAACCAGCAGTGGGTCTGAAGCTCAACCCCAGAAATAGAATGATACAAGTTACTGATAGGTCAGCCAGCCTCTCTCCTTCTTCTGTATCTCAAGAGACTTAGAGTTCTCTCTACTTGTGTTTCTTATTCATCAAAATTGAAGAACTGCAGGTTTACCTGCATTGCAACAGGCAAGGGAAAACAAGCTATTAATTGAGAGATAAGCAAACAACAGTTGATTGGCAACTGGAATGTGATCATCTTGCAGTATTTCCAATGGGTTGACAGTTCACTCAAGCAGAACTGAAGCTTGATACCTAATGCCATGGATTGAGCCAGTTTTGTACTGAAAATGTTTGGGGTGATTCAGTCTCTTACTTTAGTATAAACCAGTAAGAAAAGATCAATAATTAACCTGACATTGCCCTTATGATTCGTTGATTAGTGGATACATTTTTTATATGATAACAAAATGTACTAAACTGAAGTCTTAATGACTGGCTAGTATTCACGACTTCCCTCAATTCATTTCTTGTTGACTGCATACTGTGAAGGAAAACTGACCAGCGTTTCCCACAGAATTAGAGTCTTTATGTGGTGGTGTCTGACAGCAGGGTTGGGGCGTATCAGCTAGCTTTCTGTTTTCTTGTGTGTGTGTTCCTTTGTGATTATTCTGTGTCCTCTTTCTGAAATTGTAGGTTATTTTTGGTTCCATAAATGGGAGGTGAAGAATTGATCAGTCGATCAGTTTAGGGTCACCTCAATCAGAGCTGATCGCATCAAATTAATGGACAAGAGGAGCAGCTGCTGTAGAGGTGTGTGAAAACAAACTTTTAGACCAAGGGCTGGGATGAGGGGTCCGCATCTTCCATGGGCACACAGCTGGTTTCATCTAAAGTAGAATGGAAACACAATAAACAAAACATTAAAATGAGAGTGCAGTTGTCCTTAGAGAGTACTACCTATATATGAATGAATTAACAGATACGTTCCACTTTTGATGCAGCTGCTGTTTTGCTGCTCTGTGTGTACCCAGAATACACTTAGCACTGCAATAGTGTGGTGCTCTGGATAACAGTATATATTCCAACAATGCTCCAAATAAACAGTCCAGCTCCCAAACTAGAGGATCCATATGTGGCGGCAGATGTTGTCATGAGGGGCAGTCACAAATAAATGCATGTGTGGGAAACCCTGCTGACTCACTCGCTACCCAATGACATTAAAATCAAGGTAGTTTACTAATTCACTCAGAATGTTGTCATAACACCTTGAAAAACAGCCCGTAAAAAATGTAATGTCAGACATTAAAGCATCTGATACAAAATGTAATTGGATGACTGATATAGAGCATCTAACCCATGGAATTTCAAGAATTTCTGACGGAAAGCCAATGCTATTAACACAGTATGTATTTCCTGAACAAACACATCCTCCCATAGTCAGGCCTGAGCCCAACTTCTGTTAATAGGGAGAGGTGTGAGTTGGTTTACTGTATTTTCTAGACGTTTTTACAATTGTCTGATTGGGGTAGAGATCTTGGGTTATCCCTGGTGCAGCACTTGATCTGGGGCTTTATTCAGTCTACATATGAGAATTCTTCTTTCTCCTTTTTCTCATGAGGCTCTTTGCAAACAAACACCCCTTCACACCAAACACTGTATATTTGCTGAATTCCTGGGGTTCTTAAAGTTTTGCAGTGCTCAAGAACAAAACTGAAGATGCCAAAATATCTTTTCCTCCAGTCCACAATTAAATCTACAAATACACATACACATACAGGCACTGAATTGATTGCATGGACACAAGTTAACTTTTATTGAGTTTTCTGCAGTCCAAACCAAAGAGCAAAGACCACAGAAAGCACAGTTGAACAGCCAAGCCACTGCCCGTGTCAGCTGGCTCATTACAGTGAAAAAAGACTCTGCCAAGACTTTGGCTATTAAATAACTTTTTGGGAGCACATCTTGTGAAGTTCCTTTAATTATTAAGCACCTGACAGATGGCCTGCGTCTGATAAGCCAATTTATTCTGGCTTTTGCCGTTTGCAACATGACTGGATGAACTGGCAGGTCTTCTATTTTCATTTTTCCCCAAAGTTTTTTCTTTTTTCTACCTGTTACTGTGTTGGGGAGAAGATCGGCATAGTGGGTAGTAAACAGTGCAGTCATCTTCCAGTGGATGTGACAGCCATGACAGGCCCCTTGTCCTCTCTTGACCTTGTGGATGTCAGTCACAGCATGTGTGTGTGCGGCTCTGCTAATGAATCAGCGTCTGGAAATGCACACATCTCTGCAGCATCCATGTGTGTGGGTGCGTTACCTGGGAGCTCAATTTTCTACAGCTGTGTTAGCAAGAAGAGCTTGTTCAAACGGCTGTAAGTTCCTATAGCTGTAAACTAATATCAGTCTGAGTCATGCTGTGCCTCTAAATGATCCATTCATATAAACCATGCAAATGAAACAATAATATACTGTTTGTCTTTGTAAGTAGAAACAGTAATGTACTGCTTGTTGTCTCGAGTTATTTTTTTAAAGGGCCTTGGACATTTACAAATGTTCTTACAGGTGACTGATGGCATCGTCTTACATTGCCAGCACAGCAGTTAGAAATTATGTTCATATCTGTAACTTGGGGGGCAACAGGAGAGTGGGTCTTACAGATCTGTGACTCCGCCATGCCACCATTGTTGGTCGGGATAGTGTTGCCTTTTAACATCAGGCAAGGGTCTTCCAAGAAAAATTAGCTCCCCAGCTAACTTGGGTGCATTTACATTTGTCGAAATGCAGATTAACGTATGTATTCTCTCACATTAGTTATGGCGAATGCATAAAAGTTCAGTGATTAACAAGAGGGCTCATTCTTTCTTGTTGAATGGCTCAGTTGTGATTGAGCTGCAAGAAACCTCTTGACATTCAGGGCTCAAATACCTGCTAACGGTTAACTGAAAGCCATTAGTGAAGGGATGCAGTGTAAATGTTGCTTGCACTGGTACACACTGGGGTGCTGTAATTTGGCGGAATGAGTATAATTACTTAATTAACGTAGGTTCCAGTTACTTCAAATATGATTTGGACTGTAGTAACCTGAAAAATAAAATTTATTGTTAGATGAGATTGTGAGCCTTTCCCATTTCCCAACAAAATGTAATATATTTCACTTCATTCCAGGTATTACATTTGCACTGTGGTGTTATTTGTGTTATTTGTTTTTTAAATATATACTTGGAAATGGTCTCTTATGACATAAGCCAAGTTTGTAACAAATTTTACATTTAGACTAGAAACAAATGATTTAGTTTTTTTTTTTTTACTATAGAATAGCTGATTTGGTCACACCTCTGTGGCTATCATCAAAAGCTTCCAAAAGTTTCCATCAAAAGCTTTCAGTATAGTACCTATAGAACCAAAAGAACCACCTGTGAAGAAGTACCTAAACTGCGAAATCTGTATAGCGTTTCCAACACAGACTGCCCTGTTACATATGGAGAGGGTTGTTCTCTGCACTGTCCAGCAGCACTCGCTGTATTTTGTTGTGATAGACCGGGGCTAAAAAAAAAAACAGCAGGCTGCAATGAGAGTCTGTCTTTGGGATAAACATAAATGGCGGGTTTGTGCATTGTCAGTAGTCAATAAACGGTGGTTTATTCTGCCCGAGCACACCAAACGACAGTCCACGACACGTTTTTTCTCCATGTGAGGATTAGATTAAACCTTAAAAGTTACCGGCACTTGGCCCACTGTATAAAATAGTTTTTTTCTCAGTCTACAGCTGCTGCTAGAGGCTGCCAACATCATTTCATTTATATTTATAGTTTACTAATGTTTATGGAAAATTTGTGGCGCTTTAACAGTGGTTAAACCAGCCACTGCCCGGCCCTGAGAACAGTGTTGATACTCCGCTGACCAATCAGCAGACTGCAGTGTTTCTAGCTCCACCTTCTAGTACTTCATCTGTGTGCTAGGTACCCCAAGCAGAGGGGTGACCAAACATGGGAACAGTTCCAAAGTCACCATCCACAACTTTTCACAATGGAAACGCAAAAAAATGCGTACCGAAATGAACTGAACCGAACCTGACCTGCTGGTGGAAATGCCCCATTAATGGACTCACCGCTTGGCAACATGTAGATATTGATGTGGGTGTACATGTGGTGTACATCAGGGTCGACCCCTGATGTACACCACATGGTATGTCTTGGTTTTATGTTGATTCGACTTAGTTCAATTCAAGGAGGCTTTATTGGTGTTTTGCACAGGGAACAGTATAAAACAAGAACAACAATAATACAGATAATGAAATAATAATTGTAGTAATTGATTTATCACAACTCACAGAGAATTTGCTTGTTAAATGAACAGAGGACATCACGCACCCAAAAAGCTTCTTCAGGTGTTGGATCAAAGAAACAAACAAACCAGACAGTGGGTTAAAAGCTCCCGAAAATGTAATGATGCATTTTCCTGCAGCCTTTGTCATGCAGCCTTTGCATGAAATATCTAATGGAAAAGTTACTGAAACCAGTGAAGAGTTACACAACTGAACTTACACATTGTCAAACATGTCCGTCAATCCTGCAGGAACAAGAGCACCAAAGCTCCATTGTACTTCGAGAACAACACTGTGATAGATGGTATTCATTTGTACAAAACCTGTCACAAAAGGCATCTTGGGCCTTGACAGTGGTTAAAAATGCCAGCTATTATGTGTAATTCTGTAAGCAGACAGATGTGTTAACAGATACAACACGGCAAGGAAAACCCCCTGTGAGCTGTGGTGGCAACCTGCCCTCCCTCTCAGCACTCAGCAGCTTAGTGAAAGGCCAAGAGGAATCAGGGTGGTGATTTATACGCTAAAAATAGTAACCTTGCCTAGCCCAATATCTCATGTCCGGATAAATGATAGCTCCATTTTGTTCTCTTCAAAGCCTCTCCTCACCTTAGTAACCACAGCTTTCACTCCTAAAGCTGCAGTCCATGACAAGGACATTTACTAGAAAGCAGCTAGCAGCAAAATGTGTGTTTGTCTGGCTGGGGAAAAAGAGAGAGGGCTAGTTGCTGTTTATCGAGTCATTCTAGCTTTTTGTTGCATGCCACAATACTTTAAACATTTTCCTGTGAGTCCATCTGTGAGTGACTGCCATGTGTGAGTGGCACAGTTTTTCTAATACAATAGGGGTAGTTTTTTTTTGGGGGGGGGGGGTTAATATGATGCGAAATATGATTGAAACTTTATTATGGGCTGCAATTTCTAATAGTGACAGAATTAGGTGACACAGACACAGACTGCCATGCTTGGTTTAATACTTTGTCACGGTGTTATAAATACCACATGAACAGTTGCAACACAGTTAGAGGATACTGGATATTGTTACTGTTACTAAAAATTAGCAGGATTCTTTATGGGCTGAAGCGTCGATAGCATTTCCATTCAGTGTTGTTTTTCCCATCTATTCAAAGATGCACTTTATGGTTTCCTCTATTGTTCAGCGTTGACTAAATATAGTAAACAGGCTTAGTAATAGAGTTTGATTTCACTTCAAACCCGATTTATTTTTAGTTTATTGATTTAAATTTAGTTTCATATTTATTCTCATTATTACACCCGAGATCTTCCTCAATGTCAGTGTTTTGGTTCATTTTGTAGAAAGAAAAATAAGTTTAATGAAATCTTAAAGAGGTAAAAATGAAACACCAAAGTATGGTTCACATTTTGTGCTGTCTTGTCATTTGCAAGTGCCTTCATCATTTCAAATGTTAATTGTAAAGAGAAATGTTATTTCTCAATTGGTAGCTGTGGATGTTAATTTTGGCGATTATCAAACAGGCACGCAAATGTAGCTCGTCAAACAGTTCCTCACCTTTTCAAAATGACAATCTGGACAAGTTTGCTTGCATACATGTCTCACACACGGTTGCACGCACTCACATACTAACTTGCACGCACGCACGCACACGCACACACACACGCGCACACACACACACACACACGCACGCACACACACACACACACACACACACACACACACACACACACACACACACACACACACACACACACACACACAGAGGTTGACTCAAAACTGCTCCAGGGAGGAGTCACCATTTCAAATGTCACCTCCCAGTGAGGGATGATGGGTAAAAGAGGGATGAGAGCATTAAGTGAGGGTGTGAATTCAGAGGGGAATTCAGTGGCGGTCAGTCTCATGCTGGATGTTAGGGAAATCGTTCACTTTCAAGCATCACTGTAACAACCTTTCCTCAGTCCTGTAGGGAACAGATGGGTCAAAAAGATAAGTGAATGAAGGGAACGACAGAGATGAAGTGATGATTAGTGTGTCTTATTCCTCTCTCTCTCTCTCTCTCTCTCTCTCTCTCTCTCTCTGGCTGCAAATGTCAGACCAGGTTGATCTCTTTTGACTCTGTCGGAATCAGGTGGACTGTATTAGCTACCCAACCTCTTTGATGATTGCTCTCCCTCAGTGTGCATACACTTAAGTATTTCGCTGCTTGGAGAAAACCAGTTCTTTGGTCATGTATATGTGTAACCGTGTTTCTAATAATTGGCTTTTCTCATGTATAGTAAGTGTGTGCACAAAGACTTCAGACAGGGAAACTGTTGCTGAGCCAGCATAATGAAAGAAAATACACTGAGCGTTACATCCTCATATTCAGAATAATTTCATGCACAGTCCAACTAAAGCTGACAAGTAACCCTACAAGTCAAAATAAGTTGGTGTACAAATATTGTAACAAATGTTGATTAAAAAAAAGGGTAGAAATAGATAAGAAATCTGATCACCATTATGCCAGGTTACTTCAGTGCAGTTACATTTTTTAACCTGAGTTCTCAGATACCCCTTTTTCACCAAAATTGGAATGACTTTCTTTCTAGTTCCCGCACTTCATTTTTAAGCATTTGGAGCATTATAACCAAAAAAATCAGTAGGCGTGTCATATTCTTAAGGCTGGAAAGAGTCTTGCATATATGATCAACTAACTCTTTTTATCATTAACAGGTGGTCCATGCTTGTTTTTTTTTGATAAGAAAAATATCTGTAACAACAGAACAAAAGCTCACAGATAATCAAAGCGATCTACCATTTTGCTCCTAATGTTTACTTTTGTTGTGCATTATGCAACGTCTTCCGTTGATGAGACATCCTTGATTATGACAGACTGCCGACAACCTGGGCTGATCTGTAATATAGTACCGTGGTTCCAAGAGTCCTGAACAGAACTGGTTCAAGAACCAGAGCTAATGTGGTGGAAAAGAGTACGAGTAACTTGGTGTACTGCATTCATGTAAACATGATGACTGTCTTTTCTTTGTCCTTCTGCAGCACCAAACACACATTTATAGAATTTTGGCTCCCACTGTATCCACAGCCATCTGTTTTTTTTTCAGTGTTCCCTGCCTTGTCTTGTCTGGAGTTTCACTTTGATACACAACTTTTCCACGCCTTTTCTGCACAGCCTTGATATTTACCCTACATTCTGAGATAAGATAGAGTTCTTTATTGGGTTATTGTAATTGTATTATGGGTTGTGGGAGGGATTAAATGGAGGGAGAAGCAGGGAACAGTCAACCACTTGGACTTTACCGTCAGTGGCTCCATGTTTATGTCCTTAGTTGCCCTTATCGAAGGGTTATTTCAGAAAAATGCTCAGGTTCTTCTTCTCTGCCAGCACCTGCAAAACATCCTCTAGCTGCAGTCCACAGTGTCCCACACATCTAGAGTACAAGCTGGTTACACAACATGGAAACACACACCAGTTAACTGAATATTTTAACATATTCAATCATTTTGTGGGAGTTTGCAGAATGTTGTTTGTTAGTTTTCAAGTCGCTTCACTTGCCAAAATGCATTATGCAAATTCAGAAATCTTTTTCATTTAGTGTGCTTGTTTGATGTTGTTCTGTCCTCAATGTGTTATGCTGAACCAGTGTGTAGTAGCTTCACAGCCCATATGGTATTGCCATTTCCCGCCAATTATAAATCAACTATGTTAAATCACTATGGTGTTGTTATAGAAATTTCTCCAAAATAACTGAACTCATGTATTTGTTTAGTAGCTTTAAAATTCACTGTGACAAGAATCTGCACATTCTTTTTGTTCTTGTAATGTTTCTAACTTTCCAGTCTGCTGCTCTATCTGCCTGTTTATTACATGCATAAAAGCATAATAGAAACCTCTTCCAATTTAGCAGGCAGGCATCTGTTCAGGTTGACATTAGCTGACCAGATTCAAGACACACACCTCAATAACATGGCCTGGCCTACATGACTTATTTCTTTAAAGTTATGTTGAGTTAAATGCAGCTGCAGCACTATGCCATCTGTTAAATACTACAATAATATTCCTAAATAGTTTTAGTAATGCTTTTTTTATGGAATATTCAAAGAATTAATATGCAATGTCCCTCCATGCTTTGAAATCAACAATGCTGCTGTTGTGTGACATGTGTGTTGACTTTTTATGCCTTTGTGCAGGCCATTGCCTTGGCCAACTGCACGTCTATCCTATTTTTGTGAATGCAGTAGCATTCTCCATAGCATGGAGATTTTCTTCAAAATTTGCACAAATGTCCATTTTGACTCAGTGGTGTGTTGATTCGATTTTGATGGTCATGGTTCAAAGGTCAAGGTCGTTTTGACCTTGTTTTTCTCATTCTCGTGAATGCAATATCTCAAGCACAAGTAAAGGGAATTTTCTCAAATTTAGCACAAACGTCCACTTGGACTCAATGATATACTTGCTAGATGTTGGTAGTCAAAGGTCAAGGTCACTGTAATTTTTTTTTGTCAGGTTGTGAAGTTGCAATTTCAGTGTTGGAGGATAAAATGCAATCCTTTTGAGAATTTTTCCTTTAAATTCATGTTTATTCTATACATTATTTATCCTGTTGCAACTTAAACAGCATGTATGCAGGATGGAGGCTAAAACTAGTCTTTAACATCATCCACCTTTGCTTTCCCCTCTTCGTCTGCTGCAAAGCTCCTTGCTCAGCTTCACCCTGCCAAGCTGCTCATTAACAGGGGCTGGTTGGCGTCCTGTTTGCTAATTAAACTGGATTGGAAAGCCTGGCTAATTAGCCGACATCAGTGCTCTGACCCCCTGTGCTTCTGTTTTCATCACTATCTCCTGGTTGCCTCCAGTCTTTTGATCAGTCATCTGCCCTGTGTCTGTTTTTGATCTATGGGTTCACATTCAAATCACCCTGAGATAAGCAGAGGGCAAATGCTAAAATAAATGAAAGCATTAGTTTAAAGATATGCTCTAAAGTTATTGGAAAATAATACAGGACTCTGATTTTAAATTAAACAAAAGCTCAGTTTGGAGTGAATTTTCCCTTTGAGGATTTTTCATGGATTGCTTGGGCGATTCTGTTTTTTGTGTTGGCTCTATTTTGGTTGAACTTGAACCAAGAATAATGAGTATCCATTACTGTTTATATCACAAAGGCAGGAGACTGGTGCTGAGATGCTAGTTTTCAGGACAAAATTGTCCAACATAAAAAGTGGATAAGCTTTGATAGGTGACCATCTTTATGTATTTGTTTGAAAGCACAGTAGTGGAGGAATGTGTGTTCATAGTCATCATCGATCACTGTCACCATCACTACTTGATATAAAATCAGGGTGAATTTCGACAAGAGGATGGAGCTGGGGTGGATCTTACCCATCGAGTTTAGGTCACAAACCCCACTCCTTCCATGTTAGTGAATGAGACATGGGCAAAACTAAACAAGTCAAATAAATTTTAAAAAAGATTGTTTCCGTCATTTAAGGTAGTTCTTAAAATGCTGGTGTTTGTTCAAGTGTTCATTTTTCTCATAAGTTTAGTTTCAATTCCTTGTTTGATCCTCTAAAAGAGGAAAAAGATGTTTCAATTTCAATTTGACATCATGATTGACAGGCATATCTTCCAATTTGTGTGCTTGTGTTCAATGGTGCTGCTTGCAATTGTTGAATGGGTATATGGGCGAGAAGTTGAAACCACAGGTATCTCTACTATGGTGCTGACTCTGGCTCCAAACGACATCACCAGCACAAGGTGGCAGCTGTTTCATGAGTAATATTTAAGCTTCATTTTTGTGCAGTGGGTATGAGTAGAGTACATTAAAAAAAATCAACCACTGTACAGGTACATGGATTGGAATTTCAACATGGGTGTCTATGGGGGTTGACTCTCCTCTTTGAGGCAGCCTCAAGTGTCCATTCGAGGAACTGCAGTTATTGTCAACATGCCGCTTGTTTACTCCCTATCTATAAAATGATTGTTTTAGTGTGTTGTCAAGCTCATGCTAGTGAGAATTAACTCAAAATGTGCTTTATGTTGTCTATTGTTCAGCTTCTTACAGAGCTGTTTATATCATTGTGAATTAGTGACACATGTACATCACTTCATTTGCATTTCTCAGAACCTAAATCCAGTAGGGCTGGGCAGTATGGGCTGTAAAATTATATTGCAATGTTTGTAGGCTATATCTCGATACGCAATATATATCACAATATTTTTAAATTTCCTCAAAAGTACTTCATCTTCATTATTGCTAGAACTGAGACAGAATTGAACATTACAGTTTATCTATTTAATTATTTATTTTTTACCAAATTCCCTCTATGATGTGACAGTATTGTAGGAATGAAACAAGAACAAGAATTAAAACGTAGAACTGCCCGATAAGTTGAAAAAAGTACATCACTTTAATGTAATGCAACCTTTTAAAGCAGGAAACAAAAACAAACTCCAAATCATGATATAACAATGTCCAAAATCTAAGACAATATATAATCTAATATGTTGATACGATATATGTTTGTGTTGCTCAGCCCTACATTCCAGTTGTCACCATCCTTCTTCGTAACAGCTGGGCACTCTCCATACTGATACACTCATGCCAGCACAAGCTGTTAAATGTGTGGTGGATTGGGTTTCATTGACTGTCTATGAACATTTCAGCAGCCCAAGAAATGCAGTATTTTACTCTGTTATGCAGCATGATTCAAAATTGCTCCCTGTCTGTGCATGCAACATCTCGGCAATCCCTGTGGTTTTCATATAACCAGTAGCCAAAGGGAAACCTTCTTGCTGCGTCATCCAATCAACATGAAACACCCGCTAGTTTTGTTTTGCTGTGATGGCCTTTTGTGTTGTGATTGACTTCATCATTGCTTTTGGCATAACACTCTGCTTCCCCTGCTGTTCTGGCAGGGCAGCGCCGCCCAGTCTGTCTTGAATTTCCCATTAAGGCCCAATTAAGCTGTAATAGGGGATAGAAGCCACAGGGGTAAACCCTGCCATCCCACATCTTGCAGAAAGGATGTGTTAATGGACACCTGAGTGTGCTCAGTGATGTGTAGTAGGCTTCATTTTCATAGCCATTTACAGGTTTCATTTTCAGCACATCACTGCTTGGCCGAGTGAATCTTTAAATGGCACCTTGTAGATCAGTCAGCACTGACAGTTTAGTCCTGCTAGGCTGCATGCTGACATTAATTCATTATAAGAGGTTAGCCACAAGTGATGGAGAAAAGTGGAAGAAAAAAATTCCGTTGCTGTTATGATTGATTACTACTTTGAGTAATTTACAAAGAAAAAATACCTAATTTTGCATATTTATTATGATTTGCTCCCAGTTTCAGTGGGTTTATTTTTAATGGAATATTCTTGGGTTTTTAGCCATGCTAGCTGCAAGGCTATAGATATGGCAGTGTTGATCAGATACGTTGGTCCACCACTTTCATCATGTCATGTCATCCAGATATCTACGCATCTGTTTGATGGATTGCCATGAAATTTTCTAAAGACATTCACGGTCCCCAGATGATGAAACCTAAAGACCTAAAGACTTTGGGCCCCTGGGCCTGTGTCCAGTGAGCCCATGAAGTAGTCCATCCATGCAGTTTCACACAGCTGTTGCCATGGCTGTAGACTACTAATATAATCCAATTTAAAGAGATTTGTGTTGTTTTTGACATTTTGTAGAATTAATCCGCTGATTAAGAAATCAATTTATATTTTAATCAGTAATAAAAATAACTGTAGGCACAGCAAAAGAAGAATTGAGGTTGAGATGTCCACACTTTCACTCTTTTAATTAATTTAGCAGGGCAAGTGTCACTTTTCACAGTCTGCCACTGTGGTAAACCACTTCTCAGATTCTGGCAGGCCTGCACGTGTCAAGCAGCCCTCATGGCTCGTTTTTGCTGATTCACCACTGTCACCCTTGGTTGGCGTGATATCGTTCTGTCATTTTGTTGCAAGTGTTTTCCATTATCTGGGAACATTTTAGCCATGTTTCACCCATCAAAAGCAGAAGTGACAGTTGACAAAAATACATGATCCATCTGCAGCTGAATGTGGCTCTTAGTCGCCATCGCTCATTCATGTAGATGGAGGGAACAAAGCAAAGGGGGGGCAAGGGGAGGGAAGAGGATAATCCTTCAGGATCAGCTGTGTGTGGGTGGACATGAGTAAGTGCAGCTGGCACAGCCTGCCTCTCTCTCTCTCTCTCTCTGTACTTGTGTCTACCTCCCTTGTTTTCTTGTCTGCTGGCCTATGCACAGCGTGGTCAGGGCTGCTAATTAGACAATGTGCCTTGTATGTCATTGTGTCATTTCCCCTTTCTCGCCATGAAAATGATAATTTGACAAAATGGCAAAAATATTTTGGTCATTGTAGCTGACACTTTTGAAAGTAAATTTTGGACATTTACTCCACATAGGAGTTACCAAGCTGCGACAGGCAGGGGAGGTTTTCAGTCCTCATGTCAAAGCTATGTTCTGCATACTGTTTTGTTTTACACCCCAATGTAATTAACGCAAGACAGTAATGAATCTCCATACCTGACTGCTTTCGGCATGGATCATTTTTCTGCCGATTGCCTGAGCTGTGAGGTGTTACTGTGTGTTTGCTGTCATGTGTGATGGAGGAGTGTAAAGTCACTCACGATGACGGGCATCTCAGATAAGCTGACCATCAGCTTCTTGCTGCTCATGTCAGAAGACCTTCGCTTGGCAGTCAGAGACATGCTGAACAACTTGCTGTGAGATTCCTAGAAATCAAGGAGTCATTCAGAGAAGGAGAGCAGAAAATGTACAGAGTGTGTGAAATAATTAGGTTTAATAATGGTTTGTAGGTAACACTTTAAGCTAGCATTTATAAGCAGTATACAAACATTAATAATGTAATGTAATGTTCCTTAACATACTGTATTGTAATTGTGTGCCGCTAGAAGGACATTTTAAGTACTTAATTACCAGTATTAACCGGCAAATAAGACTTTTCCTATGAAGACATATTTTGTAGTTTTACTATTAGAGCTTAAATGACTAATCAATAAATTGGGTGCTTTTCAATAATTAAATAAAAATTATTAAATAAAAATTCTAAATGTGCATATTTTCTAGATTCTCTGCTCTAGCGTGACAGTAAACTGAATATCTTTGGATTATTGACAAAACAAGACATTTGATGATGTCATCATGGGCTTTGGGAAACACTGATGGCAATTTTTCAGCATTTTCTGACATTTGATAGACCAAAAAACAAATTTGGGAAATTACCAAGAATGAAAATAATCATTAGTTGCAGCCCTAATAACAACAATGTTTTACTATATTGTCATTCATTATGTCTGTGGATACACTAGCATTCATTTATTGGTATCCACAGGAGGACGTCCTTCCATCTGCTTTATAGTGCATTCAAATTAGGGCTGGGACATATGGGGAAAAAAAACAAATATCACAATATTTTTGAGTCAGTGGGTACAGACAAGTATTAGATCAGCTAGAACAGTAAGTTAAGAAAATCATTTTTCTGTAATGGAGCCTTATAACCCAACACTTACAATATACAATATCCAAAATCTAAGATGTTAAGTCACATATCATGATATTGATATACTGCACAGCTCTTGTTCCAAACTATTAGTAAATGTCTATATATTACTTGTAAATACTGAATAGCGGGACTTAAAATAAAAGGTTGCTCCTTTAAAAAAGTGCAGTATTTGTTGGCATGACAAGACATTGGTTTTTATTGTCCTTTATCACTAAATGACCATCATTTATCCAGATGGTTTGGGTTGTTGTTGTTTCATTGTGATGATTCAGTGATTAATTTGTCTTGGCTGTGATTGTTTTGCATTTCAAGTCACTTCCTGTTTTTCAGTTTTAGATACTGCAAGCTGTGTCTAAGAAGGTGTTTGAATTCCTTGGTGTCAGTTAAAAAAAAAAGCCACGAAGTACATCCTGTCCCATTAACATGTATCTTTTATGTTAATAAGAATGTGAAATAGGGTAATAAAAGTAAGTATTAAAGTGTGTCTATGGCAGCAGAAATGTAATCAGATTTGTTTCAGATCTGGACTCTCTGTATCTATCAGGTACATGTGTGCACGGCTGAAAGACAGACAAAGGAAGTGTTTCTCTTTGTGCTATAAAGGTGCAAAGCCTCTGCAGACTGACAGGCAGGGAAACGGCAGATTGAAGACAAGATCTGAGGAGCCTGAATGAGGCTCTGTTGCATTAGTCCAGAGACCCGTGTCAAACTGACTGAAATGGCAAACAGCAACATTGATCAGTGTGGCGCCTCCCCGTGTGATACTGTCAGCTCTCGCTGAGATATATGCTATCCTGCTCCCCTTGCTGATGATTTCTTTCTCTTAGATCGAGCTATTTTCTGTCTTTTCTCATTTGTGTTTAGGAAAAAAAATGTTGCGCTCTTTCCTGGGAGGTTGAAACTGTTTCTAGAGAATACAAGATCAGGTGTTCTTTTAAATAAATGCAATGGGGGAAAAAAAACCAACCGTGGATAATGTTCTCAATGTAAATCCACTTAAACAGATTCCTACTCCAAAAGAGATTTACAGTACAGCACAATTTGAGAATGAGCAGGAAAGCACTTTGAACGGGCACTTGGAAAAGTGGCAGTCCTCCAGTTTTCAGAGAAGAGTGCTTCGTAAGCTGCAGGCTGAGTGCGCGAGATGAATGAATGTATGCATGGGCAGAGACCCTACGCTCTACAATGTATAAGTGCTGCAGTGGCACTGTAATCAATCTGTACTATACCACTTACCTCTAAGTGGAACCTATAATATCAGTAGCATTTACCGCGTGGGCTATACTTCATTCATACAGGTGCATCATACTGTATGTTTGCATTTGCCCCTCAGTGCACAAAAGCATAAAATAACTGGTTCAGCTTTTTCATCTGATCACATCAAAAAACACTTGGCTTTACTAAACACTCACAGATATTTACTTTAGGAAGTTTGAACCCATTGCCATTTGTTTGGTTTAACGCCATATGTTATTGAATTGTAAATGCTCTGCAGAGACAGCCAGGGAGCCAAATGAAATGGACTCAGTATATGAATGTTTGATTTTGGTGCCAAATTGAATTGTTTGCTGTTTACAAGGACTGCCGAGGTTATTATCTTCAGTCAAAGTCCCACTGTTAGTTTTGTTCAATCCACTGAAACATCTCTTGATGTGCTCAGTCTGTATAACATTTTTTAGACATAGCCACCGTGTTTTCACCCATTGATTTGTGGACTCCCATTTTGAAGCCTAGAGTCTGGCATTTTGGCGGTCACCATCTTGGATCTTTGGAGCCAGAAGTGACCATATTTTGATGAGAGGGTGTAGTTAATCCCAACACTGACTGCACACTTGTTTAGCATGGTCCATTACAGTGTATGGTTAACTGTGATGATGCTAATGATAAACAGGTTTAAAACCATTAAAATAAAATGTACTTAAACACCCTTAATTATGCACATTTATATGGGTCAGTTTCATAAAAATGTATAAAATGAATGAATAAAATGGAACTGCTTGTTTTTGCGCTTCAGTTTTGGCATCATTTTTCAGGTCTGGAGGTTGCTACTTGGTTTTAACAGAGATAATTTATCTCAAACATGGAAGCACTTCCTGTCATAACTCTGCCTTGTCTTCCTACATATCTACCTGCTTTGACTGTATGGACATTTTACTCTTTCTTCCCTTATTTGAGTATCCAAATTATCCACATAAATAATGAATGCCGACCCAGCCAGTGGGGATGAGCGCCTGATAAAAAAATTAGTTTGGCATTTACTTGGATGTGGGGAAGGAAGCACACCATGCAAATTCCTGAGCCCGTTTTCAGGAATAACACATGCAAACCAAACACAAGAGATGGGTTGCTTTATTAGTGCTGTCTTGCAATGCAAGTCCTGTCCACATAACAGTGTCAGTATACTGTGTATATTAGTGAGTTTTGGAATTGTATTCATTCTGGTAATGTTGTAATAAGAATATATACTGTAGTAGATTTGTCTTATCTATACATAACTGACATAGTGCATTTATTGCATTCTCCTGTTTTAATGTCATAGATTGTTTTTTTTTTTAAATGAAATGTATCATCAGGCACTATTATCCCAAATCTAAATTAAGACTCTTAGCTCAAACACTTGGGGTACTTTATTAACTGCAGTGTATCCTGGAGCCTTTAATTATGTAAGTTATCATTGTTTGATAGGATCAATATTAAATGGTTAAGGGATGATGCATTCACGTACAGTCGTTTGAATATGACTTGGATCCCAGTGTGAATCTGCAAGAAGAGGTCCCAGCCTGTTTTACATGTTCATTTAAACAACATGGAGGGAAAAGCAATAAAATAGTAACCATCCATGCCGACATGTGGTCTCACATTTTTGGAAGGCATCTTTAACTAGTGAAGGATTACAGGAGGTGATTCCTAACAGATTACTCACTCCCGAGTTGAAGACTTCCCACAGCCGACATGCTGTAGAATGCATACCTGTTTCTGACATTATGACGTACTTATTCAGCTTCCTAAAGGCTTTTTTTAGTCTTGTGTACTGGCTTTTTTCTCCCATTACACTCCCACAGTTTGTGCTTTGAGTTAAGTGTCAAAATCATCAAGCAGAATTTCTTTACCTTACATATTCAGACCATAAAACAAAAAGAGCCTCTAGTAGAGTAACTAAGCACAATTGACTGATAACTCCTCTGTGTTATGATCTCCTGGTAATGATATATATTGCTGCTATATTTGGCGAAAGGTTCCTGATGTGGCTTCTTCATATGGGACTAATGACAGTGTTTATTTTAATTAATACATTGTATAACCTGCATCATTCATCTTTCCCTGGCTTTTGGACACACTGTTGTTGATGCAAAATTGTGTTGGAAAATTCAAAATATAACCATTGAGATATTTTTTTTGATAAAAAGTAAGAACAATACCAAAAACAAACAAACAAAAAATAGGCATGTTGCACACCAAATTCCAGGTATCAGAACCAGTATTGGTATCAGTTCAAATGTGAACGGTACCCAGCCCTTTGGAGGGCTTGACTTTTTCCTGAATTTAGAAAAATAGTCTAACACAGCAGAAGCCAACAAAAAATGTATTATCTTCATATGATTCAGCCTCTATAACAAAAAGCTCTTTTACTACCCAGTTACACACAGTCATGCGCAGTGCACCCTGAATTAAACCCTAATGTTTTTCACACTGTCTTTTATAGTATTTGTGTAGCCTGGAGCAATGAACTGTAAGAATGAAAGATGATGAATGAAAAGCACCAATGGCTTTGTTGACTATTTACACGTGTGCACAAACCATTTACTGAATGGCCAAAAGGAAAACAATACATGAAACAAGCGGGTATCTCTATTTTTTGCACACATTCTGATGCATTGCAGTTTATGATAGAGTGATAATCATTAAGGATCAGTATAACAAAGTATATTTAATTGTGTGTTTTTCTTTGCAACAGCTTTTACTAGGGCAGGTCTTCAAGTGTGCAATAATACTTAAGCCTGCTGTGCAACAACACAAGTATGGCTTTAAAAATTATGAATAATGTAACTACAATAGTTAACTAAACTGCCCATTTTTCCCATTGGTGCCCTTGAATTTAATGCTAAAGCCCACTGAGTACAAACAACTCCATTCTCACTCACTGATGTGAGCAGTGAAGAATAAAAGACAACCCCCAAAAAAAGGTTTAATAAATGGCTGTTCCAGACTGATTGGCTGCCACTTCAAGTTGTATAAGAAAAGAGTAAAAGTGGTGATTGCGGTCAGTTGGCAATCAGCAATGAATTGTGTGCTGAGTGACTTTCGTTTTCATGACTCACAGTGGTGTGCTGTAGCAGGTTGATTGTGACTTCCATTTTTCCTTTAATAACGGCGACTATCAAAGAATAAAGGATGACGCAATTTTTTTCCAGGGTAAATATATTTGAAATTGAAGCCAAAAAGAAAATGATGATATTTTTTGCAATCTGTTAAGAACATTTAATGTCCAGTGTACCAATTTTAATCTGCTTAACATTTCTTTTTTGCTCTCTACCTGCCATTTGGTTCGAGTCCTTGTTTTTGTTTCCAAACAGTATGGCAGCTCTCTTAATGTAGAGTGCATATAATAGCTGAAATTAACAAAGCAACAGATAAATGACAAAAAAGCACTTGCTTAAACAAAGACAAACATTTATTTTCACATCTGTCTACATTTATCTTTTCTGCAGATATTGTTGATATCTAGCCAGACCAAAACCAAACCAATTTTTAAAACCATATTTCATAGTGTTTTTATCAGTATACCAGAGACAATCAGTGTTTCAGCAGTGAATCACCTTCAGGCAATTTTAATCATTTAAACTGTTATTGCAGTTGGCTTTCTGACTTTGAATCAATAGATTGTTTTGAATCAGTATTTTTTTACTTCCTACTATCCAGTGTTGAAGTTACATAAGAGCATCTGCTGCTATAGCTTTAAATAACAGGCAGTTGGTAATTACGGCTAGGTATTCTTTAAAAAAATTATAATACCAGTACCCTTAAAGTGATACAAATACCTATCTGTATCTGTAGTTTGACCTATTTTTTTAGTTTGACTCACGGCAGACCTGCCTTTGACCTCCTGCACTTTTTTGCTTTCAGTTATATAAAAAAAATTCTCTGATTTTTCATGAGTTCTTTCCAAGAGCTCACTTACGCATAACTGTGCAGAGACATTTGAATTCTCCAGCGAGGACGCTGAAAGCATTTTATTCCCTGCTGTTCAAATGGAAGGTGCAGCGACCTCTGATGATTTAAAGGTTCAGCCGGTGAAACTATACCTAAAAAAAACACGCCTGAAAATGCATGGCTCAACATTTTGCAAATATTGGTGCAACAAGAAAATCGCCAGAGGTTTACATATCCAAAAAAAAAAACCCTATAAATGGGAAATCTAATGAGAATTTCATTAAGAGAGGGGAGGGGAGAAATTTAAAATTAAATTCCCTCTTGACCTAAAGTTACTTATCATTGATCAAGTGTCCACAGAAGCAGACACAGTTAAAGGAGAGATTAAAAAACAAGAGGAAAGATAAGATACGTTTGGATCCACTCTCAGTTCGGATGAGAGATCCATGAAAGAAACTGTCAGCAAATACAAAGAGAAACTACTTAGCATTAAACTTAAAAGTACAAGCATGACACTGAAGACTATCAAAGAAATGAAATCGACCACTGGGAATTTAAAGAAGAAACAACACCGTCCCAGACTTCAACCACAGCCGTGCGCACAGACGCGCCAAGTCACAAGATTACACACAGACAGAGACCTGATCACTGCAGGGAGCATGCCAACTTCAACGACTCCTCCATGGAAAGTGACTTCACCTTTACAGCGACTCTGGCATCCCACCGAGTCAAACTCCTTTTTTATACAACCGCAAGAAACACAAGCAGAAAGGAAGAAGAAATGCAGACGGGGCTAGCGCGCATCCAAGCAGCTGGCACCGGCTTTGGACGTGCAGCAACTCAGGGACAGAGTAATAAACATTTCTTCCAAGGAACTATCTCATGACCAGATATCGCTACAGTCTAAAGGACTGTCCTTTATGCCTAACAGGGAAGTTAATGCTTTTGGCTTAAAAGTTCAAGTGTTTTAGACAAATTAAATTATGTCTTTTTTTTTCTTCAAATAAAAACACCGCAACGACCACTGATGCTCCTGTCTTCAGAGCCAAAAGCACCTTCTGTCCACAAACTACTTGTTGAGCAGGACATTATGCAAATGATTGCCAAACCATGCCCCAGCCCCCTAATTCAACCAAGAGTGAGAGTGCTGCCTTAAATGAACTTATGAATGATAAAGACTTTGTAATCAAACCAGCTGACAAAGGTGGTGGCATCTGCGTCCAGGATGCTGATAAATACAAGCAAGAAATTCTTTCTCAGTTATCCAACACAAGATTCTACAAAAAAATCAAATTATTAAGGAGGCCAGTGTTTGTTGTCTGTTTGTTCATTTGCAGCAGGTGTGTAGCCACGTCCTTTTAAGCATGTCCAGCCCTTTGTGTTAAGCTTTTTGCCTGATGAAGGTCTAGTACCAAAATGTTGCGAATACATGTTTTCTTGTAAGTTCTTCTTGAAGCTCTCTCCAGATCTGGGTACAAAAAGGATCAACTGTAGGTATTGTTTGACTGGAGAAGTTTCGATACTATGGTACTCGGCACCAGGTTATTTTGGTCAATACCTTAAAGGTATAGAGTACGTCATCGTGTCAGACTTTAATTTTATGGCTCTTTTTGTCTTTGAATTTTTTCCAGGATCCCAGAACGAAGCACAAGTTCAAGATCCACACCTATGGGAGCCCCACTTTCTGTGACCACTGTGGCTCTCTGCTGTACGGAATGATCCACCAGGGGATGAAGTGCGACTGTGAGTATTTCATTTTATCATCATCATCATTTTCAACACTGTGTATTAAGTGGTTTAGGCGTTAAAGTTGATGCTCAATCACTGAAGGAGGAGCTTAATCCTACACTGCAGGTCAATGAGGCATGCATGAGAAAATAATGGTTTGCTATAAGTGGCTCCGCACACATGATATTGTCTTACAGAGCCACTTCATCAGCATCAGTCTCCTGAAAAGAAGCCCATTGTTCCTCCTCACTGAATCTCATAGGCCTTTGTGTTTCCCTTCCTCCTTCACTTTCACTTATTAAAATCACACGTTGTCTATTTTCGGTCCACAGCTATGTTCCCTGCACCCTGAATAGGCCTGCTATCAAAAGATTTGCCGAGTCTTTATTAATATCCCTCCCTCCCTCTCGCTTCTTCCCTTTAATCTTGTGTTAGTGGATTAGTCTGAATGCCTTAATGAGCTCCTAAATACATTATCCTCCACCTGCTACAGACCACCAGTTACGCCTAATGATCGCTCCAGGGTGTACATAAATAGAGACGCGGAGCGGCAATTTATTTTGGCAGATCAATTGCATCTCCAGTAACACGACAATAAGATCACACTGTCGTATTTTTAAGCACTGGTGAGCCTTTACAATAGTTGTAGAAGATAAGAAAGCAGCAAAGGCATTATTTATTATTTCTTACCTACTGACTTGGTGGCATGATGATGTAACCACTGGGAACTGTTCCCAATCTATGACACGGTGGTTCAGCTGGCTGACACACACGCCATGTATGCATGACATCATGGGGGCTAAATCTGGGTCATAACCTTGTTATCTCCTCTCTCACACAGCTTCCCCGAAAAAACAGCCTTTAATATTGTGCCAAATATGTATGATACATGGAACGAAAATTGAAATATGTCCTTATATAGATCAAGCAAATCTCAAAGAAAAAGCAGCTTACTGTATTTCAACATTAAGCCATAAAGTGCTGCAGGCATTTGCTTCTACAATGTGATGTTTTCTTCAACACAGAGACTTTGTTAACATCCCATAGCTTTATAGATCACTGTTTTAAATAAAAGATTACATGTTAAAACTATACATATGCATGAATGTCTTATGTATTCAACAGATAAATTAGTTGCAGTCATCAGCATGCTCAATTACAACAGCATCAGTGCTTCAGTCACTTATGAGAAAGCTTGGAGCCGTTCAGTTTGCTTTGATTTGGATCAAGTGTGTAAAGATTATCTTTATCTCTTCTCTAATGTCTTTTACATTCTCTCTTTGTCCCTCCAGCCTGCGATATGAATGTCCATAAGCAGTGTGTTATGAACGTGCCCAGCCTGTGTGGAACCGATCACACTGAAAGGAGGGGGCGTGTTTTCCTCAAGTGTGAGGTCTCTGCGGATAAGCTGCAGGTCACAGGTAGGTCTCTCTCTGCCCCTCTTGGTTAGCACACACTGGATTGAAAGGTCTTATGCCAGATGCTTGATGAAGATGTGTGTATGTGTGTGTGTCTGTGTGTGTATGTGTCAAAGCTGGGGTTGGGAATATAGGTGGTGACAGACGCTATTGTCCAATTTTGGCTGTAAAAACCTGGATCAATTTTAGCGCTTTGCCCTTTTTTTTTATGGATAAACCCCCACTGTCTAATTTCACACAGACATTGACTCTTTGTCCCCTGCTGCCATTACACCTCAACTGAACCTTGCTCTCCATTAACTCTGCCTTAAAGGTGCGCTGTGTAGGATTTAGGGGGATGTAGTGGCAGGAAAACAGCATAATGTAATGAGTGTATTCTTTAGTGTAATGTGTAATCACATTAGAATTGTAGTGTTTTTGTTAGCTGAGAATGAACTGTCTATATCTACATAGAGAGCTTATCATTGTCTACAAATTGGCATGTTGCACCTACATGATTCTTCATTAGCTCAGACAAGACAAACTAAACACTGGCTCTAAACAGCAGCATTTGTTTTTTTAGCATTTTTGCATCAGCCACTGTAGTTAGCAGCCTCTCTGTATTGAGAGTATCAAATAAACACATTTTAAAAATTGAAACTGTTTTCTTAATTTTTTTTACCAGTTTAAATCACCTAATCTGTTTGTTTTGAAGAGGAAAGAACTTCTGTAGATGATTCGGCTTTCGTCGAAAAACCTCCTTAAACGTCCAAATCTTAAGTTATGACAAAAAAGAAAAAAAAGGTGAGCGCATATTGGCAGGTGTGGGACTAGCGGCCTGTCTCCAAAATGCCAAACAGCAATGGAGAAACACAGATTTGTGACAAGAAAACTGCTTTGTTCAGTGTTTATACCGGTTTAACCTTGTCTGTTCATTTCAGAGAGGAAGAGACCTCTTTGGATAATTTAGCCTCTGGGAAAAAAAAAAAAACCTGCACAATGGACGCTTAAGGAATTGAAACCAGGAAAAGTTTCAGCTCATTGCACTTTTAATGTTACACACCTTAAATCTTGCACACTGTTCCTTTAACTCTGCTTGTGATGCCATCAGGATTGCAAAAATTCCAAGGAAGGGCAGGTGGAAACTTTCTCTGGAAATTAAAATTAATTTTCAAGGAATTAAAAGGAAATTACTGTATTAAAGTGAAAATTCAAATATTATTTGTTCTGGGAGTATTTACCCTTTAACCCTATCATAAACAGATATAATCAGTTAAATTGCCAAATAAATCCATTAATTTGTCAAATACATGCGGTGTGAAATACGCCATGTGGTGAGGTAGTGAGCTAGTTCTCTTTTGGGGAAAGGTATTCTGTCTAGGCAGCCTGAAATGCAGTGAATCTGACTGCTAACTGCACGGCTGGCCTTGTGACTATCAGCTATTAGTATGCTGCAAAGACTATTCCCTTTTGGTGCACAGATCGATAGAGCCGCTCCTGCTAAACATTCTCCAATAAGAAGCAATTCACTGTTACGACACACTTGGAAGGCAATCCCAGTCCAAATATGTAGTCCTGCAGTGGTGTGTGTGGTCTGCTGCGTGGGCCTCGTGTTGTTACCCTTTTTAAACAGTCACGACTTGCTTCTGTGTTGGCTGGAGTTCCTGATGTAACTGAGTTGTCTCTGCGAAGCGCATTGAAACGCTTGATATATTAATTTATGTCTCATCAGAATTACACAAAGAGAGGATCTGAGCGCTCTGCTCGTGAGCGGGGTCATGTTTACCATCAGCTGCCTTCCAATTATTCATTAGAATAAGGATGCTATCACTGGCTATGCCAACCATTTTAATTACTAATGCCTCCGGTTTCAAAGACACACCTGGTCTGTGCCTTCCGAGCTCAGAAAAAAAGGATTTAATGAGAGACTATTAATAGCATTTACTTCATGTAATGTAATCAATGGTGACTGAAGAGGATGAGACTTTGCACATGCTTTAGAAGTCTTCTCACAGCCTTTTGTTTATACTGTCTGAGCAACCAAAAGGAGTGAGGCTATCATCACAAGATGCATGTCATTTTTAACCTATATATTAATATTTTTGATAATGTCACAATTATGACACAGAACAAGAAGTTATAGCAGGAGAAACGTCTGCTTAGTTAATTGAATATAAAGCCCCAAGCTTTTTGGCCAATTAAGATATTCACAAAATTAACTCTTACCACTATCTGCTCCTTCTACACCTTGCTGTTCATTAATTTTCTTATTTATTCATGTCAGTTCAATGTTTATTTATCTTTTGTGTTTCTTGGCCATTTTCCAAATACAAACAATGTATGCAGCAAGATGTAGGCTTGTGTGTTTTAGTTTATAAATCACAAATTATTTTACAGTCCATAGTTGTTGACTTTGCAGACAGTGTTGAATAATCCTCTCAGAGCAAATAATGGCTGACCGGCTGCTGTGGTTAAGCTGAGATGATTTTATGCATAATCTGTCAAATGTATCTATTGTGACGTCCCTGGCTAAAAGTAGCACAAAAATGAACAGTGTCTGGTTGATGTTGCTGTGAGCGAAGACTTGTCAGTTTTGAGTATGCAGTGAAGGGTTCCAGGGTTTCTGTTATGAACAGTGTCTGGTTGCACTAGTTTATACTGTAATGAAGCAATGATGATGCACAAATGTTCATGCATGTTATACATTTCTCTGTGCATAATCAAGGACAGGGTGAAACTAAATATGTACAATGGTATAGCAATGGTTAATAATTACTCTTAGGTTTTTATTTCTCTTCATCGGCAATAGCAGGAGATGTCATGCTTTTTTGGTAGTCTGTCCATCCGTCCGTCCTCTGTCCGTCCTATTCTTGTGAACGCAATATCTCATCAATTCCTCGAGGGAATTTTTTTAAATTTGGCACAAATGTCCACTGATAAAGTTATTAGATTTAGGTGATCATAGAACAAGGTCAAGATCATTACAACCTTGCATCTGCCTCATTCTCATGAACACTGTATCTCAAGATGGCCTTGATGGAGTTTCCTCAAATTTGGCACAAATGTCCACTTAGACTCAAGAATGATTAGAATTTGGTGGTCAGAAGTCAAAGGCCACGCCACTGTGACCTCACTAAAGATGTTTTTTTTTACTGTAAGTCATGAATCCATTTGCTAATTATGGCAAAGTTTCACACAAATTGTTGATAGGAGATAATATTTTATTTGTAGTTTATATCCAAAAGGTCAGCTTCACTGTCACATCATAATGTTCTGCAAAAGCACTTTTCTGGCCACGACTCTGTATCATAACTCAGGAAAAGAATGGAAGATATTCCATGTATTCACAATCAAGGATGTAAACTGGTGCCAAGTCAAGTCAACTTTGTTTATAAAGCACATTTCATACAATGTAAGCTCAGCGTGCTTCACACACAACAATTATGCACAAAAATAGATTGAAATAGGGTGTGAATGCATATTTAGATGCATATACTGAGAGGGAGAGAAAAGAAAAAACAGATAGTAATATTAATAAAAGAAATACAAATTGTTCAATCCCCTCCCACCCACCAACATAATGTACCTGCACATACATGCAGAGAGAGAGAGAGAGACAGAGAGAGGTGGAAAGAACAAGAGACAGAGAGATTAAAGCACTAGCTAACCATAGGCCTGAGGAAACAGGTTGGTCTTAAGCTTGCTTTTAAAAGACAGTACATTAGTTGTACGTCTTATATCATAGGGGAGTTTGTTCCAGAGACTAGAACCATAATAACCGAATGCAATGAAACTGTAAGTGCAACCTGACTGATACACAGTGGCATACAAGTGCTAGATGGAAATTCTAGTCATATAAAAAGAATTGAAGATGGAATATGTACACTGCACTCAAGCCAAACTATCTGCATGGTTTTGTTGCAAGAGTTTATTAAACAAGCAATGCAGTGCAACAGTGTATTTTCTTGTATAGGAACCCATTTTGCCTTGCATTTTGAGGCATGCTGTAAATCCCCCGGCTGTAGTGGTGCATTAGCACATCTGTTAGAACAATAGTGACTGCTAGGAGTCAACGCATAATCATTCAATTAGCTGGCTAACAGAGGTCTGTCCATCATAAGACCCTGGCACTGAACTTCACTGACTTATTTACTTAACAAATTATCACCAGAATGAACAGAGCTATTGTGGGCAGGGAAGTGGTGCAACACCTACTTGGAACCATACTTTATGAGTAATGAACACAGTGCATGTTATATGCTCGTCACCTGAAAGTTTGCTCCACATTTTTGCATTTTTTGGATTGCATACACAGCTGAATCTAATCACACTTGCCTCAGCTCCAAAAAAATGCAAAAACTAAACTGATACGGTGGAAAAGATGGACGTATATGGGCACATAAAGCACTGATAATGATTGGTGATGACTAATATCATGCATGCTCTCGCCAACTGTCTGGCTTTCACCTTTTGCTTTTCTCAGCTTGTTCAACAACTGTCTGTATCACAGCAACACTCTCACATCATCTAGTTTACTTTTCCAGAGAGTGTGTTTCTCTTAGTTGCTGTAAATATCATAGCATAAGGTTCACAATAGTTTATAAATATGTATCTTCTCTAAAAATCTTTTTACAGCCAAGTGTTGAAATAGCAAAAACAGTGACAAACGATAGTTATGCTCAGTTCAAGACATACTGAGTTGGTGAAATAATGCACAAATATTTATAAGAGATTTAAAGCTGAGACCATATATTTCTCCTTCTCCATCTGGTGGGTCCTCTTAATATTCATTCATATCTCACAGGCCAGTCATCAGGCCAGTCATCTGCTTCAATATATGCCCCATACTAAATGTTTGTGTGCACTTTATTCTGCACATATTTAATGTTATATTCTCCTCATGATAAAGAGGCTGGGACTAAAGGTGCATTTTCTATCATTTGGAGGCAGAGGAATGTTCATTGAAAAAAGAACTGAATTTTAACTTGAAATCTAAGAGAGACAAAACATACTGTTAATTACAACAGAACATTTGGGATTACGTTTGTACTGAAGACCGCAAAACAGACTCTTCTCTGCCTCACTCACGCTTTTAACATTCACTCTTATCTTCTCTCCATTGAATTCAGGAACTCATAATATCCTGCTGGATGAGATGGCTATATTGACACTGACCCTCTTGTCACAGTTTCTGGCTGAATCCTCTTCTTCCTGTCTAATATTGCTTTCATTTTTACTGAACTGTGCACTGCCACAGACTGCTGTCAACTCATGATAATGATGTACAGTATGTGTGAAAATCTATGCATATTTTATGTGCGCAGTACGCATGAATGTGTATACACCAGGGATGGGAAACCACCATTATCACCTGCGATGGTGCAGCCTCTTGGCCCCCTGTGGTACATAACTCCTGGTGTGGACACAACATGCATGTTATCATTTGCATGTGTTTCCTTGCCTGTGTGTGTGTGTGTGTGTGTGCAGGCGTGTGTATAGAACTGCTGCACCAGCACTACCAGCCCACTCTCAGGCCAGATTGTATCATGGATTACATTAGCTGCTGTAGACGCCTTGCAGACAGCCTGCCAAGCAGAATTGTATTACATTGGTGAAGAGAATTTAGCAGAGAAGAGGTGCAGTGGATGGCTGGAAGGAGATGTATCATTGCACAGACATAAAGTGTCATCCTTTTATTACTGTGTTTATGTCCTTGTGCATGCATAGTGTTCACACACTGGGACTAATTTAGCTGTTTCACAGTGTTATCTATATTTACACCTGTTGAGCACAAAGACTAAGTTATTAATTATAAGTAAGTTATGTAACTTGTCTTTGTAACTTACTGTATTTGCCCTTAAACAAGGTGAAGCTGTCAACAAGAATGCCTAGTTCCCAGCCCTCTGCACCAGAAATCGAAAAGATTCATCAGAACCATTTGAGTCATCCTTATGAGGGGGGAAGTAACAAAAATGTCATTTATAAAATGTAGGTGACAAAAATGCATATAAATTGAAAAACAGAACAGAGTGATAAACATTGTGGTGAAATGAAAATGGAGTGAAATGGATGGAGTGATCAAGTTATCAAAGGATGAGATTCATTTAAAGCTTTGATTTGCTTTTGAACAGTCATGATATGACTGGCATCATACTATCTCACATTCATCAGTCACAAAACAAAATTGCCATATATCATTCAAAGAAAGTCACCTAAAAGGTGGACAAAAGAAAAAAAGGAAGTGATGAAAATGCTTCCGAATTAATAACAGAAGTGATGGTGATGAAATGTATGTGATTTGAAAAAACATAGGGGCAAAGATATATGTGAAATCTAAAAAAATATAGAAGCAAAAATGTATGAGTTGAAAAATAGAAGGTTAAAAGTGTGTGTTAAATGAAAAATAGAGGAGTAAATTTGTACTCATTAAAAAAGAGGGGCAAAAATGTAAATGAACTGGAAAAAGGGGGGATCAAATGTATGTATATATGAATAAAATGGAGGGGTAATAATGAATGTCAATGAAAAATAGAGTGATAATTTATCAAGTGATTTGATAAATTTGTGTACCATCATCATTCACTACACCCAACAGACATTTATCATTTATAGCAAGCAATTTTTCTTATTTCTACCCAAAATGTCAATCATAAAAACACACCCACTGGCTATCTGATTGTATTTCTTGCTTCTTTCAACCAGCTCTACTTGTTGAAGCTCTCTGCTCATCCACCAGTTTTGGGGGATGGGCTGAACAAAGCTGCTGAAGGTGCTCATGGTGTGTGTTTTTGTTTTTGTAGAGCTCCAGATTGCTACTATTTAGCTGCATTTTGCAACCATGGATCACCAGTGCAACTTGTAAATGCTATAAATAATGGAGAGTTGTTTGTTTCCAGCTCACAGTGAAAATGTTTTCACATTAAAAGGTGCTGTGGTAACAGTTTTTTTAACAGTTGACTGGAAGTTAAAAGCAAAAACATCAACACCCTGGCCTGACACAAGCTGGATGCTTCAAAATCGAAGCACGAGTGGCCTGCTTTGAAACATTTCATTATACTAATACTTTATTGAGCTTTATTATAACAGTACTTTGTTTAACTTTATGATGACAGTAGCTACTTTATTCAATTTTATTGTAACATTAGTTCATTTAATAAATCTGTTAGTCTGTTTAGTAGGTTGCAGTAGTTAAGATATTTTAAAATACCGATATATATAACTTGTAAGCGTTAAATCCTAGAAATGTTGCAACATTATTTTCACCAAGCCCCAGTGTCAACATTAGATGTCAGTTAAGTGTCAGGGATGATGAATGTGAACAAAATGATTGACCATGGAAGCTAAATCAGTCTTCAATCGCAGCGAAGCTACTACTATTTATAATGTAGCTAAACACATGGACTGACTGAATGCCTAGATTTGACAACGCAACACGGTGCCTTTAAGTCAAGAGGGAAAGTTCGACTGAGTGAGTGCAAAAATGATGAGTGCAAGACATGCAGTGCACACACACATTCTACACAGTGAGGAGTTAACCAGTGGCTCGAGTTCAACAGGAAGTGACATGTCTGCCAGGGGAAGCAGCTGTCCTTTAAACCCTTACATGGACCCACGCATGAACTCCAACCAGTCTAATAGAGACAGACAAACACACAATCTGGCGACAACGCCAAGATGGCTAAATGCAGTAATGAGTCACATAGAGACACAGATTATTTGTGCAGTTTCCAGAAAACACAAGTTGTGAGATTGTGTGTTTCTGTCAGTTAGGGTGAAATGGAGATGGGAGGGGAGGTGCTGAAGGAGACAAAACAAGTTCTGTCTCTAAAAGGACAGGCGTAGTCCACTAACCCCGTCCTCCGCCTCTCATTCCTGCTGACACACAGCTCCTCTCTGTCCGTTGGTGCTGAGGAAGCCACCCTCTTGTTTGTTTCAGAAACCCTATTGTTCATTGACCTGGTGCAAATATCCAGAGTGCAGCTGAGAGAGGGCATTTCTCTAATTTTGCTCCATATTCCTTTAATCCCTACTTATCCTCATCAATGTGCGAAAATGTGTACAAATGTGCAGGCGTGTGCACGCTACCCTTGCTGCCTGCAGGTCCTTTGGGAGTGTGTGAGAGACAGTGGTAATAATTACATTTCCGTTTTGTTCCCTCGTTGACTCACCCAGTTCTGCAGAAAAGCCTCATTTAACAAGCCCTCTGCTCTCCCTCTCACTTCACTCCGCTTTATTCGATTTTTGCTTCTTACCTCTATGTCCAAATGCGCTCTCTGCTTTTTGTTGCACTAATGCTGCACAGTAGGTGTCAATGTGCTTTCTGTGTAGGTACAGTGTAGGTGTGTGTAGGTCAGATTGGTGCTCAGAGTAGATATATAGATGTGGGCGGATCAGGGAAGCAAGATTTTTACTTTTGAACCTTCTGGGGGTGTAGCGGCTCTTCACAGTAAAAGACAAAATCCACCCTTAACACTGTTAACAGCTACTGGCTGATGGTTGGCAGCCAGCAGCAATCTACCTTTCTCTGTTTATTTTAGTACTGCTTTTGATGCATTATTATTGCTGTAGATGACTGGCCAAATCTAGAAAGTGTAACATCAGAAAGACATATTAACAGTGCTGCTACATTGGAAAAAAACATGCTTATGTGAAACTTAATTGGTAACTTTTAGTGTCTGCAGACATACAGGGAGAAATCTTAGAAAGAGAGGATACCAGAATGCACTGCAACTTGTTTTGTCTTTTCCTGGTCTGCTCATGAATTGCATACAGAAGGACAGGTCAATCTCTGTTCTTTTCCAGGTTTTTCAAATAGAAACGCCCACTCAGCAGTTGTTTGGATTTTTTGAAGTGGGGTGATATGAGGATACTTTAACATAGTCAGTGTAATATTTTCACCACTTTACCTTGCCAGCAGACAGACAGACTTTTTCCATGAGGAACTGAAGCAGTTCTATCCCCTTCTATGAAGCCGCAGACTCCAGACAAAACCAGACTCCTTTGACAAAAACGGCATTTTAACTCACAGAACATGAGAGTTGGTGATCTGCTGCTGCCTGGATCAATTAGCTTGTTGGTGTTATGATGTGACTTTCAGATCCTCATGTGGCATCCAGAGCAGTACATTGCTTAGCTTGTGTGCCGTTTGAAATTTAGTATTCATATTGGGTTAAAATAATATAGCTAATTTGGAAGAACAGCAACACATAATTCTCAAATCAGGTTTGGCTCAGTCAGAGAGACGCACAGAAGGACTAGGGGGTGCATACGTTGCAACGTCACCATGCAGCACCCTACATCACCCATAAGCACTTGAAATGTGTGTGTATATATATATATATATATTGTTGCTTCCTACTGGCATTTTTTTATGTACTCAGATTTGAACATTCAAAGTGCATATGTTTGATAATAATAATAATAATAATAATAATAATAATAATAATAATAATAATAATAATAATAATAATAATGGCCCCGCTCTTAAAATTGTGCATGGCATCATTCTCTGTGCACAATTATTTTTTTATCTGGAGGAACTTGCAGCATTACGCTGTAAATCCTTTTTGTTGTTAAACAGTATTCTGGGAAATGTAGGATGAATTGTAGATGAACTGAAGAAAATTATTCCACAGCACTTTGTAACACAGGCATCACACAAGCTAAGCAAGGTGTTACAACACATCCTGTGTAAAACATCCTGTGCAGCAACACTGTAGTTGCATATGTTGATGCTGCTACGTATATTTTGGTCTGTGTGTGTGTGTGCATATCTGTATGTTGCTCTGTGCTGCTATGTTGGACTAGATCTGAAGAGAAGTATCCCTCTGGGACAAAATAAATCTAAAGCTAATGTTTCTCCACACCTTCAACCCTTGTATCTCTTTTCACTTATCTCACTCTAACTTTATGGTGTCATACTTTTTAATGCTATTTTAGGTGCTCACTGTAGGCAGAGTCGAGTGTCAGATTTTAACCAATGGTGTAGCACATCCTCCTTCCTACCACTTCTTCCTGTTGAGCTAATCATTTTGATTCGAGACAATAAATTAGTGAAATGTCAAAGTTTGCCCGCTATATTGTTAAAGTCTGCAGTTCTTCAAATTCCTGATCAGCACATTGTTTTATTATTTGTATGCAGATCCACAGAGTCAGTTTGAGGTCATCCCTCTTTATCACTTCTCATTCAGCCACCCATTCAAACAAAAATATTTTACCGTCTATTACTGTTGGCTCCCTGAATCAGAGGAAGACTTGCTGGAAGGCAGAGTTGGGGTTGGATCAAGGTTTCCGTCTGGGGTTTGGATGCAGCCCGCGGGTTGCCAATTGATGATTGCTGCCCGATGATCTGAATGCCGTTGACTGGCTGCCACTGCTTCCACTCTTCAGCCTTTACTGACAGTCATTTCCATATCTTTGTAGTATCTGAGTCATCGTGCAGGAAAGCCAACCACTTCTTGCCAACAGAAAACTTACTTAAAATATTGCCATTACATTTTTCCTCATGATTCAGAGTAAAGATGGAACAGCTGACAGCACTTGAGTTGGAACCAGTGCCAGCACTTTCCCATTTCAGGGAGTTGGCCATTGGCAGAGCAGCAGTGTGTCCTGTCTTAATGTGGCGAGCTTCCTTGATCTCACCGTGTGCTTCTAATGAAGGTACAATCCATCAGAGCAGTACTGTAATTATAATAAAGATGTTATAATTAAACAAAACAATTGCAATACATATTTACCCGATAACAGTTCATTATCAACGTTATATTTCCATTTTAAAAAAAAATGAATCAGTGTTGTTGAGATGATCCTTTCTCTCAGCTTGCTACTAAGTAGCACGTACACAAAACTCATGTGTATGTCTTACTGGATGCATACTGGTCGCTCCACTTCTTTTACGCTGATGTAACTATATATATTACAAGGCAAACAGTCTTGCTGCTCAACATATGTCAGAGCAGCTTTTAATTATTGGGCTCTTAAAGTAACACTGAGGGTGGAGAGCGAGTCTGGTAGTTTAAGTTTTATAGACTGTGTTTACACAGGGAGGTGAAGAACAAACATAGCTGGCCTCATTTTCGAGGTAGGGTCGTCTGGTGTCAGACGAAGACAAGGCTTCATGTGTTCGCGTGTGTGTTTTTGAATTATGTAAACTCCTAAAGAATGCAGGAATAACTGCAATTTATTGGCTTGGTTATAACTGTGCAAAAACGACCAGGCTGTTGTCATATCTGCACAGATACACCTGTAACACCTTGTACAATGAAGGAACCAAGATCCTAAAGCAGAGAGTAAACCATGTAAAACTCACTCCTCGAAGATCAGACTGGCTCTGATTGTACACACACAAAAAAAATGCCTTCACGCCAGCCGTGGGTGAGGAATTATATTTTCAGGTTGCCCATCTGTCCATACGTCTGTCCCATTATTGTGAACGTGACGTCAGTGACTCCTTGAGGGAATGTCTTTAATTTTGGCACAAACGTGCACTTGGACTCAGAGATAAACTGATTACAGTGTGGTGGCCAAAGGTCAGAAGTCACTGTGACCTTTCGTCTGTCGTCCCCTAATGCAGAGGTTCTTGCATTTTGGCTGCAACATTGTCTTTTAATTTCCTGTAAAACCTTTTTTTCCCCCAACAAAATTAACTCAGATCCTTTTCAGTATTTTTTATCCAGTATTTGCAGTATTGGAACACTACCATCACTTACCTAAAATAAACATGAACACATTTTTCTGTAACATAGAAATTAAGAAATGTTTGAGAAAATGTGAAGAAGAAACACTTGGGCCATGAAAATATCATCCCACACTGACAGTCAAAGATTTGACTATTTGATAATTCTTACCATTCCTAATGACGTACAGTACGTCGCCATCAAATTGAGACTCGCACATACAGTGTTGCTTCTTCCTTCAGAGCTCATAGAATAGCTGAACTTTGTTGCTGTGTGATTTCTGCAGGCAGACTCCCAGAAGTCATGTCATTGGTATTCCTAGTCTGTTGTCCCTGCCCTGTCACGACTCCTTCTTCTAAGCATGTTGCTGCACACTGTCTTCACGCCATTTTAACATACGGCACTGCCTTTTCATCATTCACTTTTTTCCTTCTGTTTTTCTTTCTTTCTTTCTTTCGTTTCTTTTTCCAAAACAAAAATTGACAGAAGTGCAGTTTTATTGTCTACTGGGCAAAACAATTGTTTTTTTTTCTTCTTTCTTGCCGACAAGAGAGACCCAGACTCAATAGTTGGCTCCAGTAGGCTATTTATGCTGGTGCAGCACTTAACTGCTTATCCTAAGCAGTTTGAGTCTGCATCGTAATGAGCCCTCTAGGTGGTGGAACAGCTCAGGGAAACAGACAATGAAGTCTGTCTTATGGTCCTGATATGTGCAACATGTGTTAGAAAGAAACAGAAAAACTCTTGTTTTCTCATCAAAAAGGAGTAAAACTTGAATGTGGTTTGCAGTACATGTACAGTAAATCTCTCGAGGAGCAGATTTCATAAGGCAGTGAAATTATTTGCTGATTAGCCATCATAAGTTCAGAAAGCTCAGTAAAGCTTGGCTCTATCTGGAATTTGATGACACAAAGCTGATAACAAAATAATAAGCTGTCATAAAATAGCATATGTAAATGTTGGGTGGGTGTTTAGCTTCTTTTTTTGGTTAATTTTAGTCGGAGCATAAACAGAGTCCAAGTTGTTGTTTTTTTTTTCTTTTTTGTAGAAACAGCACTGTGTTTTACTTGTACTGCTCTTTAAATGTGAGCCAAGATAGTTGTGAAGACTTGTATCTAAGCAACTGTGTTATGGCCCAAACACACACCCCTGCTCCCTTAGTCCTAGTGTTTGTGCATGTGTGTCTATTTGCATATGCATCTAAACTCACTTGTCCACAGAGAAATTGAATCATTATGACCTTTAATTCATAAAACTGACAACAGTGCAAATACAAGTTTTTAATTTGACAAAGATAGTTTGAACTTTATCCAGGAGCTGTCAGTACCACAGTTAACTTTGACTGCAAGGACTGTGTCTCTGCAGTACAGCTGAAAAGAATTAGGACTACACAAACATCTTGTTGGTTTATGTGCCATACAGTTATATGGAAGGAAAAGCTCCAACCAGCCAAGCTGAATTAGACAGTCTAGGATGCTCCCTACTGGTCATGACTGAAAGTACAGTATGCATTCAACCCCGAGAGATTCTTTACTTAATGGTTAATTGTCTGTTGTTAGTAAACACAATCACCTGCTCAGAGGAAACGTAAAATTGAGCTCATGCATGCATTTCGCAACCCACACCATCAGGTTGTACTGATAGAGACATAGTTTTCTTTTTTTAGCTTTTATATTATATTATATTTCCTTGTAAGTTCCAGTTTCAGTAAAAAAAATATTCAGTAATAAAAAAAATATATATGATATAATATATATATATAATATATATATATATATATATATATATATTCCTTTTTTTTGCAGACATTATCCTAGAATGGCCAGCATATTATCATGTAATATGATGTATATATTTTTTTGAGATTGTGCTGTTTGACATTACCTGTATAATCACTGGAGATACAGAGAGTCCACTCTTTCTGGACAGGGTGAGTAAGTTAAATAATTAAAACTTTATATTCAGACATATGACATCACTTCAAGCTGTCATTATTGAATTGTATTACACAGTCTCATAAACAAGCACAAGCCACTAAACAGTGCCCCTTTGTAGGTCTGTTTGTAGGTTGTTTTAGAAATGTCATTTGGATGCTGTGACTTTGCATACATACGGCTCAGTGAATGATATATTCAAAACAGGACCTTCACAGTGCAAGGGTTGAAAGTTGAATTAGAAAGAAGGTGATGCAAAGGTTAAGTAAAAGTGCATGTTACATGGAACTGCACATATTCTGTAACGTCAATACAACAAATTCTGTGTAAATTGTCTTTGTATATGAATATCAGCCAGGGTATCAGCCACACTGAACACAGGGTGAACACAAAACAAATCTACTGGACTGCGGCTGCAGATCATAACAAGACACTGAGCGGTCGAAAGGTGACATTAAAGGGACATTTCACTCCAAAAGCAAAGCCACATATTTCCCTCTTACCTGTAGTGCTGTTGATCAATCAATCTGCAGAGTGATGTCTGCCTACTCTTCAATATAATGGAACCAGATGTTACTCAGCTTGTGGTGCTCAAAGGCCCAAAAAAACATTTGAAAAACTCAACCTTTCCTTTCAGAAATCATGGCCCCGGTTACTCAAGATCCACAGGGCTTGTTGTGAGCAGTTTCATGTAGGAACTATTTTTTTGTCTAACGAATTACTCCTGGCAACTGCATCACCTCACAGAAGGAAGCTGCTAGCTCAGCAAGCACCACTGAGTTAGTTTATGTTGCAGCTCAGCTGAGGAGGACTCCATTAATGTTTACATCAGGAGTACAAGCCTCTCATCCATGTTTAGATGCATGCAAATTTTGTGCAGTGATATGGTTGGCAGGTATAGATTGGTTAAACCGGGTGAACTGCCCTTTTAAGATTTAATGAATATTCATGAATTCACTGTGCAGTTATCCGTTACCACTTTTTTCTGTTCTACAGGTGTCAGCCACAGATAAATCACCCCACGTGCATTTTATCTGTCTAGTTAGAGTTGACACTAAACATAATTCTTCTGGTGCACACCTGGTGTATATAAGCAGCCAGCTGGTTTTTCAGGGATACATCAACATCTACCGCATTACAGCCACTACTCCAGTGAACAGACAGACTATTAGGGACCATTTGCTATGCCATCAGGACCATAAAACAGACAAAATGTGAAAACCCTTATTGAGCTCTCTTATTGAATTTATTCCTATTCCATTTGTGGCAGAATAGAACACGATGGGAATGTGGGATGCGCATCAGAGGTTCAACTTCTATCTGAACATCTAAAAATTTAGAGAAAAACCCAGTCCTATGTTTTCAGGCTTCCTTTTCTGTTGTACAGTAGGGTGCATCCATATGAGAATGCAGTAAGGTGTAAAGACAGTATACAGTGAGTCGTTCTTTGTTGCCTGGCTTTACACTTTCCTGTTGGATTTCTGAGCAGGCAGAGCTGAAACTCGCTCGATACCTTCCCACACTTTGATTTGTTTCTATAAACTGCTGTCCGTCTCTCTTCTTTCTTTCAGCCTGTGTGAGTGTGTGCACTCCACAGCGGCTCACTCTGTCGCACGTCAAACTTCACACCTTGCTAACATCGATTAACACCCAAATCCCCCTCTACAGGTGCTGAGAATAAAAGCAAACAATGGGCAGGGATTTGCTTTTGGCTCATTAGATAGCCATTTGATTCTATTTGTGCAACAACACAGAGAATGAACTGAAGCCACTTTGTCATGGAGGTTTTGACCAATGGCTCAAATTATACAAAAACATCATAATCCTTTGAAAAGGAGAATCAGACTGCATTTGTCGGTTTTATGGCTCAATGTTCTCTTTGGCTTTTGCAGCAGCTGCTTTGTTAACTCAGAGGTGGCAGTCCCTTATTGATTTTGTAATTCGTCCCTCTTAATCCTATCAATACTGTGTCTTTTTCAGCTAAGACCGGCTCTCTCTCCTGCAGTCTTAACATACTGGCTCAGTGCCTTCCCTCTCCAGGTCAAAGGTCATTTAGCATCTTCGCCAATCAGGCCACCATTGTAGTATGACTGACAGGGCCACATGCAGAGACTTCTGGGGTCTCCTGGGGCCAAGATTTAGCCAGGCAAGGCAGGCAACCACACTACCCCATTGGGGGGATGCCTTGTGTGTAGATAGGCATGTGTGTGTACGTCTGAGTGTGTGCAGGGATGTGTTTAAGCGTGTTTGCACTGTACTGTAGCTCAGGCCTGGCAGTGCTCCAGTGCTCCGAGCTAATGGAGTGCTAATGTCCCCAGTGTGCCCTTGTTTACTGAACAGCTAAATACAGGAGGAGGAGAAGGGAGCCTTTGCAGACTGAAGCATGACACAGCCTGCAATTTTGAATCACTGTTCTCATAACACTTCCTGCATTTGCTCCCTTTATGGCTCCAGGCCATAAGCATTCCTCATAGGCTGTGACTCGCTGTTTGATCTTGGACACCTGCAATATTTTCTATTGATGTTCACCTTTTTTTTTATTTCCTTGTGGCCTTTTTACAGAAAATGATGTAGCTTCACCGATGTTATACTGACGACACCCAACTGTATCTCCTGCTGTGATCCATGCAGTGTTAACTCGCTTTTAAACTGCACTGAATCTAAAATCCTGGATGGCGAAAAACTTCCTTCATGCTGAACAAGAATAAAATTGACAACTGCAATCACAATCAAAGCCCTCGGGCGTCTGTGATTAAATCTAAAGTACCATGTAAACAAAATCTTAGCATTATCTTTGATTCTGGTGTAAAAATTGATAAACTAATTAACTCAGTTATCAGCATTAGCTTGTTTCAGTCTTGGATCACTTGCAAAAGTAAAATAATTTCTACCGGTTACACATTTTGAGACTACAGTTCTTGCTTTTGTTTCCTTTTTCCTAGATGACTACAGTTCTCTATCTGTATGAATCAGTCAGTCAGCCCTTTCTCGCCTGCAGCTTTTTCAATATGCTGCACTAAGACTCCTCGCTGGTACCAGTAAGAGACCATAGCTCCCCTGTACTGGCCTCTCTTCACTGGTTACCAGTGAAGTGCAGAATTGATTTTTAAGATTTTGTTATTTGTTTTTGAAGAACAGCATGGACTGGCACCAGGAAACATCTCTGGACTGCTCATCCCTGCTCATGGATGTAGAGAGATCTGAATACAGGGTTGGAGGCAGGCCTGCATTCTTTCCCAGGAAAGTTGCTCAGTGTCGCATGAAGCCAAAAAAAAACCAACTTTATTTCTGCAGTAAGAAAGTACCTGGGTCCTAAACATTGAGGAGCCGTTAGAGCAAGTTTACTAGAGATTTTCTCTGCCCACGATGGCTTTTTTCAATTTAGCCTTTTATTACGTTCAGCTGGGATAAAAGTATTTATTGTGCAGCTCTTCTAGACTTCTAGACTCTCAATGTATTATTGGAACAAATGGATCAAAGTCTGATAGTAAAACAAGTCATTTCTGGAAGGTTATGGCGCTCAAAAAATGTATCCCACTCATCTCTAGACATATTTTTTCACAATGTTAGTCTATGGGAAAAAAGTCTTTTTGGGCCCCATGGCATCACATGATGGAGCTGGATGTTGTAATTCCATGTTTGGCCAATATGTCAATTGGCTTCGAAGCCCAGCGCTGTTCCTGGGGGCTTGCTTCCGACCCTCTCAGATCTGGTGACCAATTACTGCTCACCTTCCAGTTAAAAAAATAGGAATGGGACCGAGCACTTTCAGCTGTTGGCCGTACATTGTGGAGTTGTTTACCGCTAACAGTCTTTTCCAGCTTTACCTGTTAAACCTGTCTAAAGACCCATCAACTTTCTTTTGTCTTTTAACTATCATCATGAAGACAAGCCTGGCCATGCTCTGGTTTCTATTTGTTTGTATTTTGTTCAATTTTTTTGTTTTTGGGATGCTGTTTGTGTTATGATTTTTTCAAGATATTCTTTGCTTTTATTAATTTATGCTGTTATTTATGACTGTGTTTTTATTTTCATTAATTTTTTCACTTAGCCAATTCAGTTCTTCAGGTGTTAGTGCAGGAACTAGCAGCTCAGTTTGTTTCTGACATGCTCTGAATAGGGAAAAACACTAAGACCATTGTGCTTTACGTCATTTAGTGATACTCAGTGTTGCAAATGAAAACAGTACTTTTACAGTCACTAATTCTCTACATACACAAAACTTTTATGGAGTTCATCTACGTCTCTATAGACAAATAATCTCCCCTATTCTTTTTCTCTCCATCAGTGGGTGAAGGCAAAAATCTGATCCCCATGGACCCAAACGGCCTGTCTGATCCATATGTGAAGCTCAAGCTAATACCAGACCCCAAAAATGAGACCAAGCAGAAGACCAAAACCATCCGCTCCAACCTCAACCCCAAATGGAACGAGACCTTTAATTTGTGAGTAAATGACACATTGTCACCTCTGTCCCTAACAGCGGCTATGCCACACTTTTGGATATGTTGAAATGTTACATTATCAATTTTTTTAAAAGGAAGTGTCAGCAGTAGCTACATTGAAAAAAAATACTGCATCTTCTAACGCTTATTCTTATACTTTTAGTACTGCTGACACTGGTGGCTGCTGTTAAAATGTGTTTTTATTTATTTTAATTTTTTTTTTCCATAAATTATTGAAATTAAATTATTTAGTGTTTTTAAGTCATTAATCATGTTATTAGCACTACACAACTACTACCACTATACTATTATCACTGCTATTACTATCACTACAAATATATAACAAACATAAAACTATATAACATATAAACAATAAAGTGCAATGCTTTACAATCACCTGATGTCTGAATGTAAAAAATGTGCATCTGTGTGTTGTACAGCAAGCTGAAGCCTTCAGATAAGGACCGCAGGCTGTCAGTGGAGGTGTGGGACTGGGACCGGACCACTAGGAACGACTTCATGGGGGCTCTTTCCTTCGGCGTGTCAGAGCTCATGAAGGCCCCAGTCTGTGGCTGGTAATGCTCACTTCCATGTTGTTATTCACCCTGACGTATTGTTTGAAAGTTTCCAGTTTGAGGCCCGGCAGCTATTAAGCTCACTCACTCTTCCTCGCTATGATATATGTTATTGGACACTTAAAGGCTTCATTAAAGTTTAAATATTTAAAAAACCCTAAATAACTGTTTCATATTCAACGTTGTTTTTATTCCAAAAGTGCTAAGGTGCACAAAGGTGCAAAAGTATCAACAGTAGGTCGATTTGGGCAATAACTTCTTCTGTATTGATTGATGGCCACCTCGAGCCAAAACAAGTGTAAATTTGTCTACTCCGATATTTGTGTCATGCTGATTTTAAACCCAGCAGAGGCAAATAGGCTTTTGGTTCCAGACATTATCCAGACCCAGTTAGTCTAAATCAGTGGAAAAGTAGAATACTAGAATAGAAGAAGGGAAGACGGTTGAATAAAACTGTTCTCACAAAGATTGTCTGTCTCCCTCCACCTACCCGTCCTTCTCTTACAGGTATAAGTTACTGTGCCAGGAGGAGGGGGAGTACTATAATGTTCCCATCTCAGAGGAGGATGACGGGAATGAGGAACTGAGGCAAAAATTTGAGGTGAGGACTGTGCTCAAATAATCACTATTATCACTTTTTGTCTCTCTTTCTGTTTGTTGACTTGAACTATTGACTTGAGTTCTTGTTTAGTCTTTGCAACATCAAAGTGTGTCAACCATTGGCTTTCATCGAGAGTTTTTTCGTCTGGATATGTAAAAACTACCGAGGACTTGATATTTACATTGATAAACCTGACTCATTGTTGATGTGGTAATTCTGTATTTGGCACAGTCCTGCCTGGCTGTGTGACTAAGGCAGCCGTTAAAGGCGGACGACATCTTTCCGAAATCACTTTAACCTTGTTAATCCCATTCAGCCTTTTCCTTAATTCACTGTAAATGGGTGAGTATGAGTGTGTTCATGGCTGGCTTCAGCCACTTAAAAACGAGCATGTGTATTAGAATTTGGAGATGATGGTCACATGCTCTCCTCTGCTACAGCTAATAAATTAATAATCACAGTGTGACAGCTGCAGCTTTCAGAGACCTCAGCAGCTCGTGGTCTTTTTGCACTCTGAGAATTCACTCCTGCAGTGAACGTGTGAGTTGTGTGTTTGTCGACGATTGTTAGCATTTTGTTCCTCCATCAAAGAGATTCCAGCCTGGAGTTGAATCAAAGCTGCCCAACAACAGCCACTAATGTCTTTTTTTTCAGTAAGAGCTGTCTTTTAATCTACAGAGCCACTTTGTTTGACAAAAACCTTATAATTTATTTACAGTGAAGTCCAAGATGTTTTGATGAAATATTTTTCATGACTTTTTGTATCATTATTTAGTAATGATCAGGCAAACTGGCTTCTGTTTCAGATGTGTTGAGATTGAAAACATGAAATTCAATTGGACTTTTTAACATAAAGAATTTTTTTTTTTACACATTTCCAATTCCTAATATTACAAGCTGTAGAATTAAAATTCTGTCTTAAAATTGTATAAAAAAAAATAGGCTCCTTGGATATACTGTACCATTTTTTTTAGTGCTTTTAATCCTTAATTTGCATGGCTTATAATTATAAATATTTAAAATGATAAATTTTAAGTTGTCTTTTGACAACAAACTATCTCTTAATGCACTGTAATCAGTGTCAGCGATATTGCTTTTTTCTGAACATTTGTAAAAAAAAAACTTTAACAGACAAATGCATTACTTTTTGTATTTTAGAAAATAAATTTAAACTTGTTTTTTATAATCATTGAACTATGATCAATTCTTCTCCCTCTATTAATATAAAGTTTTCCATTTTAATTACATAATATACAGAGAGGATCCAACATCAGTTACAGGAAATTATTTTCTCATTCAAAGTATTATAATGTTGAATTATGTTTATCGGCATAGTAACAAATCTCAAATAATGAAGTTAAAAAGTGACTTTTATAAACAGTATTGGAGTGTCAAAAATCAAAAGTATATCATGCATTTTCGCCTCTTAAATGCCACCTAAACACACATATACACACTCACACATTGTCCGAGACCCTTTTCAGCGGAGGCGATTGATGAGACACTGTTGCCTTTCCCTCCATCCAATTTCAGGCCTGCTCAGAGTGAAGCAGCTCTCTTTGTGGTCCTCTGATTGTCCTCTCAGCGGGATCCAAGGTCTCTGAAAGAGACTTTTTTAAAGTTATTTTTTCGACATTTCTGCCACATATATATATATATATACACATTTGTGAGTAAAATTATTTGGATGATTACGGCGTTAGAATTGTCTCATCATGTCCTGTTAATTATCGTCTTGCACTTTTATAGACTAACTTTGGCACCACTGACACTGCACTGTGAATTTTTTAAAGCTGTGTACAGGTTTTAATTACGTATGAATGTTAATACGTGTAAGAAAAAAGAAATGAATGAACTGATAATGAAGCCACTGATGACATGGTAATGGTCATTTTGGACATTCATGCAGAGAAGAGTCTGACCTCATTTGGTTAGTCATAGCAACAGGTCCACAAGTACATAATGTTCACCACAATGCATGATGCATCACGGTCAAGTGTTGGTGCTTTGTGTGTCAGGGATCAACAGCTGGTCCTTCACGCTGCCCACACACACACACACAAGCTTGCACTTAGTGTACACTCACACTCTATACTGATAGCAGATACTCTCAGGCTTGTTCTAGTTTGTTTTCTAAAGAAATTCTACAGTATTTTATACAGCATGCAGCATTCTCCAGTGTGCAGTCTAGGGCTTTAACATATGATTACTTTCATCAGAGATTAATCTGCCCATCATTACCTTGATAATTCACTTGTTTTATCAATGAAATGCCGCAAAATAGTGAAATATGCCCTGTGTAATTTCCCAGTGCCAAAAGGTGACATCTTCAAATGATGTTTCAGTTGATCAGCAGTTAAAAAATTAAAGACTATTCAGTTAATGATCATGTATGACGGCAAAATAATCAAATTCTCAATGTTGGTAGAAGAATTAAACCAGCAAATGTGTGGTTTCTTTGTTTAAAAAAGACCAAAATAATAATTCAGTGATCCAAATAGCTGCAAATACATTTTTTATGAAGCTCCAGTAATACATTAAACGATAAATTGTTGCAAATCTTTAGTCATTCTGTGATATGATACAATACGATAGGATAGGATATAAGATATACGATGCAGTACAATACGATACCATACAATATAGCATACAATATGATGCACTGCAATATACAAAACAATACTGTTTGATTCAATTCAATATATCATACAATATGATGAAATCCGATACGATATGACACAACATGACGCAAAATGATACGACATAGCATACGATATGATATAGGATATGACATGACACGATAATACGATGCGATACAATATGATACAACATGATATGATATGGTACAATATGATATGATAATTCAGCTACTTCTGCTTGGTATAACATGCAACACTACAAAGGTAGTGTTTTTATTTTTCATCTATTTTTTTCAGTTCTTTCAGTCCCCAGGTGTGTCAAAATGGTTTTTTTAATCCACTTGATTTTATTGTATTTTTATGGACTCTTTGGCCTCGACAATTTGCCAAGTTCTCTCTCCTTTTTTCTCTTCATAAACCCCTCTGTGGTTCTCTCCCTTTTTCTCCCCCTAGCTTCCTGCTCCCTCCTGTGTGCTTGGTGAGACTTATACTGTACAAATGCTTCTTCATCCTGTGTCACACTGTCATATTTAATGCAAGAGTTTCTCTCTTCCTCTCTCCCCTTCTTGCCCCCCTGCTCTCAGGATTGCCAAATTAACTTTAGTCTAAAGGTAGCCCCCTCTCCTTTCCTCTCCTCTCCTCTCCTCTCCTCTCCTCTCTCCTCCTCTCTCTCTCCTCTCCTCTCCTCTCCTCTCCTCTCCTCTCCTCTCCTCTCCCTCCTCCTTTTCCTGCTCTTCCCTCTCCTCCTCCTCCTTTTCCTCCTCGTCCTCTTTGGTCTTGTCTTATTGTGGTGAAATGTTCCTTCACCTCTCCTCATGTCTGATCATTTGTATGTGGTTCCAAGCTGCTGCAAATAGATCCAATTTACTAACAATTTGTCCTGGGTTGGGTTTTTCTTAAAAGTAAGTAACACAAATTTTGATTGCTTCTTCAAGTTTTACTCACAAGAACTTTTAGCATTTCATCAATTGACTTAAAAAAGGTGATTTGTATGTAAAGTGAGACAGCATTAGCTCCTCTCCGTCTCCCCTGCGTCTTGTTCCTCCGAGTTTGTCAGAGGATTGTTAGTAAATCCTGACACTGTGCTGCTCGCAGGCCATGGCTATACATTTATCCACGTGTCTCTTTGTGTTCTGTACGTGTCTTGTCTGTGTAAATCACTCTGTCTCTCCACACTGTGAGTGCTTACATCATCGCCACTGCAGGACTAACCATTTCTCTGATCTTAGAAATTGGTTAAGCTTCACTTGCCTTGTTTTTCTTTTCCTTAACATAAACATCTCATGCAGTCTTAGATCAGACTTCACATTTAAACTTACTGGAATTATGGACAACAGAAATATTCCTCTCTGGGAAAATGATGATGAGGTTTGATGAAGAGAAACAAAACCAACTGTGACCACTAGATGTCAGCATTCAACTGACTTGTTGTCAGACCAAAGAGCAACTGATTTCCTGTGTGTGTGTGTGTGTGTGTGTGTGTGTGTGTGTGTGTGTGTGTCTTTCATCAGTGTGTTTTCAAGGTAACAGATTTTTTTTCCCCACCCTCAAATTGTCACCTTGCTTCTTCTTCATACTGGAAGATTTGATTTCCTCACCTCTGGCATTTGTACACTTTGTTTTTACATGGCAGTCAATTAAATTTCCACTCAGTTATGATACTTTTGATCTTTAGATTTTAGTTTTTAGCCGCAAACTAAAAAAAATACAGATTTCTGCATACCTCTCTAAATAAATTTTAGTCAAGGTAACATGAGGGCAGGAATTGTTGTGACATTAAAAACTGAAACAGAGGCCAGCCAAGATTAAATGAAAGTAACTGATAGACGCAATACTGGTCCTACTACATTTGGCACCCAAGGCAAGCTTCCCTTGGGCATCCCTCCACAAATGTTGTTGTTGTTATTATTATTATTGTTATTATTTATTACTTTTATACAAGAACTAAGGCTAATGAGAAATGGACATGAATAAACTGTTAGGTTAAACTGACAACAAACAGTTAAAAATAAATAACAAACAATAAGAGAATATGATGTAAAAAAAAAAAAAAAACCTAGGGGCAATTTTGGCACTTCCCTATGGAAGTATAGGATGATTCATCAGTGGATAGCAGACTTTTATAATTACACTGGCTCAGAATCTGAATTTAATGTGGAGTTAGCAGTTTATCCAACGTTGACTCTGCTGAAACATTATTCCAAAGGCTAAAGCACAATATTTAGTGTCATCTATAAGTACTGCATCTTCACTCAAATTCTCCTTGTGAATCTGTGTGTATGAGCTGGAGTCTGCAGATCAGCCCTCAACTAAAAAGTGTCTTGGTTGAGTCGGCTCACACCTATGCTAAGTGCACTAAGTGAGTCGGCACTTTTGGTTCCCTTCTTCCTGTGGTTTCAGGACCAAGCAGTTGTGGAAGGCTCTGACCAGGTGTGTCTGAAAGGGAGGAAGTAAGGCTGCTGCTCGCTCGGCTCGGCCAGGCTCTTTAAACTGGCTAAAGCTTACAGGTGTGCTGTGATCTGGTGCGGTCTGCTCTGCTTCGTGTTTCTCTGCTGGCCTGCCAGATTAAGAGCAGACTACAGTAGATGCCATTAACCAAACTAAAGCTGCTCAGCATTTGGTTGTCTCAGGTAAAATATTCAAAAAAGTGTTAGATAGTGGGAATTGGACTTAAAATGAATGCCTCAGTGATCCCTGCAGGTGAAATGTGATAAATCAGGTAGTATGTTATGTTTTTCTCACTGTTCGGGCATCACTTCATTTTGTCAGCAGATGTAGAGAGTCTGAAAACTCTTTTCTCCGCCAACTCCAGTTGGTCTTCATCAGAAATTTCTTTCATACTATACTGAAGTAAAGGTCACAGCGAACGATAAAGTAACCTTCTTTGGTTTTCTTTCTTGTGAAGTGATGACAGTGCCTAAAGAGTTTATGGCCTCCTCGATACTTCAGACTCTATAGCAGGGACGCAGTCAGGACATTTCACAATTTATACCAATTTGTTACAGTCAGTGCTAAAGCTAAACTCTGTGTAGATTACATCTGTGGTCGAGGATCAGCATGAGTTTGGATCTGTGTTTGGCCTTGGCTGAGTGTGAATACTGGACCTGGATGTCTAAGTTGTGTTCTTGGGCAGAGAGGTAAGAAAATGTATGAAAGAATATGTTGTATTTGATTGTTCTTTAGCATTCAGACTGCCATGATGTTATGAATTTTTAAGCATAATGCACTGCAGTTTTCTCCTTGGAGCATCTTGCTATACTGGGAGATTACGCATGACTATGGCATGAAGGAAGTGCATAGAAGAGAATCTCTTTGTAGTTTTTGCAAATACAAGTGAACATGAGCGACTCTTGGATTGGACATGCATGCACATTGTGAAACCACACTCTTTATTATTCTATAAGCCATGTGACTTTGTCCTTGTGAAAAAAAAATATTAGTGCAGTTTAATGTTTTATTTTCTTAGACTTTGGCTTAACCACAGAATGAGATGTAAGAAGTGATGTGATACTTTAAATAATGTAATAATAATAAGGTAAGAGGGAAAATATGTGTTTTTTGTTTTGGGGAGAAGTGTTTAATGTTGTGTGTTTAAGAGATGTACAAGTTACAGAGTTAAAATGTCCACTTAGCATACATATGTTGATGTTCTGTTTTTTTATTATTATTATTATTATTATTATTGTGATCTAGTTTATTAACTTTATCAGTCTATAATTTTATCTCCCTGAATTATGAGTTTAATAAATAACCAACAATAACTATTGGAAACATATGTGACTTTCAGGTTTTCAAGTATGTCTTATACTTATACGATACTTCTAGATCACACTTTTTTCCCTACAAACCTTACTTACTTACTTATTTAAATAGCTTTCAGCTATTCTCCTTTAAGTCAACAACAACAACAGACAACACTGAGATCTCAATTAATTTTAATTGCACATTTTATTTGTCAATTGTAACAATGAAAGAAAGAAATGTCAATATCACCTCTTATTTTCCACGAGTTATTACATTGTATCTATTCATTATTGAGCCATTACTGTGTGTATCTGCTCTACAATGGCACTGCAGTCTCATTTCACTCCATCAATTTTAAATTCTGCTTATCAACCAGTGTATTGGGGCTGTGACTGAACAAATGAGCAGTGTGAATGTGTGAGCCCTTTTTTTAAGAAATGAAATTCAAACACAAATATTCATGTTTGTTGAAAAACTGAAATGAGTAAAATTGAATATGCTGGTTCAATAGTGTTTTCTCACATTACCTCAAGAGGAAGCCACAACAAAGAAGCTTAATCTAAGTTTACCATTGGTTCAGTATCTTTTAAAGCATGTGATGCATATAATACATTTTAAAACAAGGTGCACATTTTAGGAATTCAGGAATTAGTCATCTTGTCTGAACAAAAAAACGAAGCTTTATGTTGTGTGTGTGTTACTCAAAAGTGCATTTTTAAAATGTGTATCTCTTCTTACTTGCCACCTTTTGTTCCCTGAGCGCAGAAAGCCAAGCTAGGCCCAGGTAAGAAGGTCATCACCGAGACGGACGACAGCCACTCCAGCCAGCAGACTCAGAACAGCCTGGACCAAGTCAAACTCAGCGACTTCACCTTCCTGGCTGTACTGGGGAAAGGGAGCTTTGGCAAGGTAAGGCAGCTCAAAACAAAAGAATGTTACTCAAAACAGACAGCACAAAGTCTAAAGGAAAAAGAAAAAATGATTTTTGATACTCATACAAATGATCTTTTCCCACCTAACCCTCACCATCTTTCTGAAGGTCATGCTTGCAGAGATGAAGGCCTCTGAGGAGCTCTACGCAATAAAGATCCTGAAAAAAGACGTAGTGATCCAGGATGATGACGTGGAATGTACTATGGTGGAGAAGAGAGTCCTGGCCCAGCAGGACAAGCCGCCCTTCCTCACATACCTCCACTCGTGCTTCCAGACTGTGGTAGGTAGAAATGCTCCTGGACATGCATCAGGACAGGTCACTGCAGGTCAGCCAGGTCAGGTCAGATTAATTCACAAAGGGGCTTTTAGCGAAACAGCTTAGTCATAAAGTGTTGCAGAGAGCAGTAGAGGACATGTATGACAAGTATGATTTAATAAAAAAACAGAGAGGGGGAAACAAACAAACCCCAATTAGAAGGCTGTGTGTGTGTGTGTGTGTGTGTGTGTGTGTGTGTGTGTGTGTGTGTGTGTGTGTGTGTGTGTGTGTGTGTGTGTGTCTACGCACGCATCCAAAACCATGTGTCTGCACATGCTTGTATAGACTTTGAGTCATGCCAAAACCAGAATACGCAACCTGAGAGCACACTCGGTATAAGCAAAGATACATGCGCTCATAAATATGTGTACTTCCTGCACACACACACACACACACACACACACCCACTCACACTTGCGCCTAATAACAGCAGTGTGTTGTGCTTGCTTATATAGGAACAGACACAAATGCAGACTTGTGCAACCACATGCATACAAACAAGTATTTTTACAAACACATAAAGTTATGACAAATTTTAATTTGTGCTTCATATTGTAATTTGCAGTGTTTCCTGTTCCTCTTGCATGGTCAAGCTTTGGATCCACAGCTGATTTAACAAACCATCCATACACATGTATACATGAGAAATTTCTGAGTGACAGGCTGCAGTGTGAGCATAGAGATGTCTGCCTTCTCTCCAAAATAATAGATCTAGATGGCACACTGCTTGTGGTGCTCAAAGTGCCAAAAAAATACAGCTAATCTGAGCTACCTAACATTACAGCTATGATTAAAGGTGTAGTTTGGTAGAAAGAAATGAGTCTGTTAAAAAAAAAACTGCTTACGACAACCAGTGAGTAAGCGGGTCATGTTTTCTGGAAAGAGACATTGCTGCTGAGTTTCTTAAAATGTTTTTTTTTGGGCTTTAAGCACCACAAGCCATTACATTGGAGAGAAGGCAGACATTTTGACGGCCGATATCTCTTACATTCAGAAACTCTCACTGAAACGATCAACTCTGATAAATAGCACTTCAAAAATATGTATTTTTGAGTCTCTTGAACTGTCTTGGAGGATCACTCAAGGTGTAACAATACTAGTAATAGTAGCAATAACAGCTTCTGGACTTCCTTAGTGGCACTTTATTCAAACTAGCGTCGTGTGATGGTCTGCAGGCAGGTGGTGTCATGACATGTGATGTCAAATTTTGACATGTAATAACCTTTGTAAATGGAAAATGTTCTGTACTGTAAAAAAAGGATAGTCCAGAGAATAAGCATTGGACCTTCATGAAGTTGGGGGATTTTTGAGAGATAGTTTATGAAAAAAAAAAGTTAATTATCAGTAAAGTCCAAGCATAGAACTGAAGAAATTTTAATGTTAAAACAGAGTCCTCCGTATTTTTATATTGATTTCTTTTACCCAATAAAAACAAATATCTGCCATGTGAATTTCCATGCCCCTTTCCTCATATGCATTTTAGTCTCAATGGGACAGAATTTAGGATACCTAATCAGAAAGTGTTGTGGTAAATCTACCCAGCCATTGGTTTGAACTGGATGTAAAATGAAAGTCTATTAGCGGTTAGATTTCTGAAAGAAGCTGAGCTGAACTGTAGCAGCTGATTAGAGCTGTCGCACCAGCAGGCAGGCAGAGGAAACAGGAAGAGACTCAGCTTGGCATCACTCATAGCATATTCATGAATACACACACACACTCTCGCACGCATGCACACACACATGCACGCACACACAGTTCACAGTTCAGTCTCTCACACACAAAAACAGTAAAACTTACTCTCAAAACCTCTCCAGTATATTCAGAATTTCTATGCAGACTTTTTAGAATAACAAAAAAAAAATATTTCCAATGCAATTGCATCAAGTACAGAAGCCCTGAGAGTCACACTTTTTTTTTTAGTATTTGTTGTTGTAATAAACATTTTGGCCACAAGAAGCTGAAGCGAACCACTAGCCCATGTTCTTAACAGAATAAAAGCATTCATGTTTTCTTTCAGGTGAGTTCTTATTTCTGCATGTACTCTAAACTACTATTCTATAACTTGCTAACACCCAGTACTGTGTGGAATGGGGTGTTAGCAAGTTTAGAATAGAATAGAATAGAATAGAATAGAATAGAATAGAAATACTTTATTAATCCCGTGAGGGAAATTGTTTAGTTACAGCGGCAAATAACAGAGCAGCAACTAAATTAAATAATTGTTGAAAAGGGCAAAATAATGCAAAAAATGCAAACCAGGAATGACCCCCAAAAAGTGCCAAAATTGAAGAAAAAAAAGGATTTATTTTCCTGTAAAATAATTTTAAATATATAATTAAAATAATTACAAATATAGTTTTCTGGTCATTTTTTCCTAGTATTTATTTCCCCTGAAAAAAAAAACATCACCTTTCACTAATTTCTTGCAGTTTGTGGGACATTTCCTGCCAAATTGATCACTGCCTTTCCCTTCATGTTTTCAAAACAGATCAAACCAATTTGCTCTCTTTCAAAGGCTTTAATAGCTCTTAAACGGCGTCTGAATGCAGCACAAGAAAACTGATGTTAATCCAGGTCTCAAAGGGTTAAACACTCCAGGGAGAGAACATGTCAGTGTCCCAGTCTGAGGGTCTTATACACCCTTAAGCATAATTAGCTGAAATACAAAAGTTTCATTTTGCATTTGTTTTGCTCAGACAGCACGTTGTCAACATCCATTAGACTGAAATCTCTGAAGCATCTTTTGTGCCCCATTACTGTGAAAACAGGAGACAAAAGTTAAATGTGGGAGGCACAGAGACGTGGAGAATGTGCATTGTGCATTTTGCTCAAGGGACCTTCATCGTAGTGCTGCGAGGGTCAGAGCTTCCACAAGTCCAGGGTCAGATGTCCTTTGTCAAACCTGAAGGAAGGTCAGCCTTGCTGCCAGTGTGTGTCTGTTGCTGTATGAGGTGGTTGGTTTGTTTTTTGAGGGACTGTCAAACACAGCTGGACCAGGGTCAGGCCAAACTTGTCATGGGCAGTAAGGAACCAGCACGATAAGACAAAGAGAATATCTCCTGACAGATGTCTGTGTTGAGTGTTTTCTTTTTTCCCATGAAGCGCTTTGTTGTGGGCTTTTTGGGTCACCTTGTCATGGAAAGTATAGCAGGAGCGATGGAGTGACTCAGACAGCGAGGTTAGAGAAGGCTGCAACACTGAGCTGTACGTCTCTGTTAAGAAAGCTGTCAGTGAACTGAAATGTAGAAATGTTGTGTAATTTCACAGCTTTTGTGGAACTTTGCTATTTTGATGTGCAGAAATAATGATGTTGCATGGTATTCTCTCCCAACCCTCCCTATGCCCCATCAACCCCTAAACCCTCTTTTGTATTTGCTCTATCTCTGTGACCACAGGACCGTCTGTACTTTGTCATGGAGTATGTGAATGGAGGAGACCTCATGTATCATATCCAGCAAGTTGGCAAGTTCAAGGAACCTCAGGCAGTGTAAGACATGTCAATGTAGTACTACTTATTTACCACAGGATTATATTAGCTTTCTAAAATACCTTTGTTTGGTACTACCAAGGTTATGGGCACTGCTCTGGGGGAGTTCTGTTGCCACCGGGAGGGTACGTAGTCTGCGGTGATGTTTGTGTGGAGCGTGTCAAGAGGCGTTCACATGAATTCCAGGACCCAAGGTTTCCCAACAGAACATTGCATTGTAATAAGATCAATGGTCATGATCAATGGTTTTAACGTCACCGGCCAGTGGTTTTAAAGCCGCTGTGAACCCAAATCACCAAAAACTTTACTATATAATTTAGGGTCTTACATGCATAATAAAAAGCATAAAAAATGATCAGACACTAGTTTTAATCCCAATTTGAAATATTGTTATTTAGTTTTTTTCAGTTTCCTGAAGCTGGGTGGATTTGGGTATGGTTATCTCTATATCACGTAATATGGATGAAGCTGATCAAAAATTCAAAGTCAAGTGTAAGTTGATACTGATTTAACATGCCAACCTGAAATCCCTCAATGCTCCTTTCAGAAACACTTACTCTGACTGCCAGAGGGCACTCTGACACAAACTGAACTGCAGGTGACTTTGCAGTGCTGTACTGTGTGGTTATCCACAGTACAGCACTGCACTCTGGGAGTGTTATGGCGCACTCTGGGCACTCTCTCTCCGTGGAGAAATAGTGCGCTCTGTGGCTTTGCAAAACAGCTCGAGAGACAGTTGACAAAGGTGGGATCCTAGGAGGTGTCAATCAAAATGTGATGTGCTACGCCCACAGTGTTGAGAAATGCTATTATCCTCAAAATGAGCTGTTTTGAACTAGGTTTTCTAATAGTTGGTAACAGCTATTTTCACTCTGATTGTTGTTGATACTTAATGAGACACTTTACTTTGATATAATATGTGCATTCTTACTATTTCAAGTTATAAACTTGGTATAATTAAACAAAGTTGTTTTAGAAAAGTAGAATAATCCTGAAATGTGTATTTGACAGTATAAATGATTCACTTGCACTTTAATTGCATTGTAACAAAACAATCAATGTTATTCACTTTGTCCGCCAGTGATTTAATGTTTTGGCCGATCAGAGTTAATAATTTGATCACCTTGTATAATAGTGTTATATTTCTCATGGATTTATTTTTGGATGGCAGTAAAGTTATAAGTGTACTGCAAGTAAAGGTTACGTTTACCTGTTTTTATTGTCTGTAAATGTGTGGTTGTTATTGCAGGTTCTATGCAGCAGAGATCGCTGTCGGTCTCTTCTTCCTGCACGTTAAAGGAATCATCTACAGGTGGGTATTAATGCAGTTTACAACACATAAAAATGGTGCGGGATGTTCAGATTCAGTGGCTGCATGTAAAGTAATAACCAAATATTCTGTGAGGTAATAATGTCTTTTTTTCTGCAATGATCTGTGCAATAAGATTAAAGAGCCTCCTGCAAACGATCTATGCAGTTTTTTTCAACAATCAGTGTTTCATAAGTCCTTTTCTAAAGACACCCAGCAGCAGCAACTGAGGTTTGTGTGTAATAAATGGTGTCAGAGTAGAAGTTCGTAGGATTGGCAGTGAAAGCCACCTACTGAAACAATTTCCAAAAAAAAAAGATATTGAAAAATGTTTTGAATGTCTTGTGTGCCTCCTCAGGGATCTGAAGTTGGACAACGTGATGCTGGACTCTGAGGGACACATTAAGATTGCTGACTTCGGCATGTGTAAAGAGAACATGGCAGAAGGAGTGACCACGCGCACCTTCTGCGGCACTCCAGACTACATAGCCCCAGAGGTAAGCGCTGAGCATGGAGCGACGTGTGCGTGTGCACATTGTGATGCATGAGGTCATCTCTGTCACTGTCTGGTCTGAGCCTGTGTCACCCTTGTGCTCCAGATTAAGGTCACTGCCTCAGGACAGACACACACACACACACACACACACACACACGCACACACACATGCACTCTCTCATGACGTAAGCATCCCAGTCAGGCAGACGTCCTGTGTGTCCGCTGGCAAGTCCAGACTGAACCCAAACACACATTCTGGGGTGTCTGTGTGTCCCAGTGGTTTGTTTCATCTTTCACTGAAAAATTATTCAACTTTCCACCGCTCTAGAAAGCAGCAGCACTTGCTTTCGACGCATTTTTCTTTGGTGATTTTTGCTACCTAGTAGGAAATGTCTACTGTTATTCAATTGTTTGCTTGTTTACCATCTGTTTATAAAAAATCACATCAGCTCCACCTGGGTCAATGCTATGTTTTGCATGTGTGCAAACTGTATGATAGTTCTGCCATCATGAGGAGAATGGCAAAAATGCAAAATGAACTTTCCTGATAAATCAATAATGTGAGGAGGAGACATATTGTATATTTTGATAGACAAGCCAGAGACCATTTAAAATTGGTCCACAGGCCAAGATGTTGTATCACAATCATGCTGATTAGCTGATGTGGCAACTGTGTATCATTTCCACTCGATCCACTCCGAGTGAATGGGGACTCGTGTGCCCTCAGTCACTGCAAGAAATGCAGACAGGATAAGTTCAAGCTAACAGACTGTTTGATTGACAAGTCCACTGCTCACTATGGGCTGAAAATGTCAAAAATTATGATTTCAACTAGGAATATCAGCTGTAAGCAGCAATAAACAAAACCAAGCAAGCAATTTGGTACCAACTGGTGGTACTCAAGATTTTGTAATGCTTAAGACACATTTGACCGCACCAAAGTCCCACACCCGTTAGTTACAGTTTCTATTTGCCAGTTTTTACAAAAAGAAAGATGGCAATGCTGGTTCCATTTAGCCTGGTGCCGCAGTTTGTATTAAACGCTTTTTTGGCATCATGCAATATAGCTTTCAGAACCTTACAACAAGGACTACAGTATGCGATTGAGGGATGTTTTCACATTCACAATGATCCAAGACGAGCCCAGAACATAGCGTATCTAAGTATAACAGCAAAGGGCAAAGCTGGTTGAGTTATCACTGATTACCAAGCTTGCTCGATTGTTATTTGAGTACAGAGCGAGGAGAGGCGGGGCTTAGTAAGGGTTAATTCAGTAGGATCCCTACCAATGATCATCTTTACATGAGAAAAGTTAACAGCAAATGGTGGCAGCTGATAATATGTAACCATTTTACTGGCAGCAAACTGAACGTTTCAGTTTTGTCATTGTGCAGAAATGTAAAGAAACTGACAAATTTAAAAAAATGTACAATAATCTTTTGGTATGTTTTTTTAATTTCTACCTTGGTATAATTGGTTTACTGCTGACCAAACAGTCGAAGTAACTCACAAAAGTAAACCACCAACAAAGAGGGGAAGTTTCATCCACAATGAGCTGCTAAACTTGCTGCCTGTGATTCATGCGATCCGGAAACAAGGAAACCTATCCATAATTCTGTTTGTCTGTTAAACTGTCTGTTAATCTATTTATCAGTCTTTTTCAATTTCTCCTAAAGTATAAACAGCTTTCAGCAGTTTCAACTTAATGTACTACTTCAGTTTTTCCAACTCTCTTGCCATTATCAGTTAGCTTGTGTTTAATGGTGGGCCAGGATATTGATTCCCTGTAAAATCTCCTCTGACAGACTGGGAGGTTAATTCCACCCAACGAACGCTGGGTGAACACGCTGTGACCATTCAGAGTCAGACTGACACTAATGCGCCAGCCAACGATGACACAGCAGGGGGTGGCAGCGACCACTGTTTCCATAGCACTTTGAATCAATGTACACATTTCATGCCACACACTATATGCTAAATCACACACATGCATGACAGCATTGCATTCACACAATTCTGCTTGAACAGATCTGTAGATTCCTTCAAAACACACACACAAAGCCAATCATGCGCACACTTGAACACACACTCAAAATCACTCTTAAGTGAAGACTGACCTTAAAAATTGGCTCACAGTGGTGACACTTTGAGAGATAATGGAGGGGAAGTGCTCCTCAAATTGTGTGTGACCGAAGGACCAGGAGAGATAATAGATCAATCATGAACAGCTACATTAGAGTTTTGTAAAAGACGTTTGGGCCATCTCTAAAATTTGACTACACGTTACCAAATGTCACATTGACAAATTTTAGGTGTTGAAGATCATACGGCTTTTGGCCTCAACAGTGAAGCAGTAGATTGAGAGTAAAGCAGGTAACTTTTATAGAAATAACTTTTTGTCATATTTGTGGAAACTGTTATAATATCCTGATAGTACATGTGACAGACAATCTGCCAAATAATCTGTGAATAAATCAGCTTAGTCTGACTCCTGTCAATGGCATATTCATTTATCACACCTGACTAAAAACAACTAATCAGAGTGAGGAGGAGTCTCTGACGCAGTGTCAATCACTGCTCCCTGGCACATGCTCCCACTCAGTCAAGCTCAATATCTTTAGCGTGTGTGTGGCCTCAGGAGGAGCTTTGCAAACACAATGGCTCACAAACAACCATCAGCATTAAAAAAATGCCCATCCCTCTTTTTTCAACATTAGTATGAAGACTGATGACAAAACGCTGTTGTTGGCAGCATAGCATGTGCATGAGCAGTGATTGACACTGTTTTAGAGGCTACTCCTCTGATTGGTTGTCTTCATTCAGCTGCAGTTGATTCTTAAAAATGCCATCAGAAGCATTAGGTGGAGGCAGAGAAAACAAAGTTTTGTCTGGACCACAGTGTGCAGGTCAGCCCTATAAAGTGAGTGAGTGAGTTAGTGATGAAGTTACGCCATTGGTCAGAGTGGCTGATTTCGTGAGTGTAGGCATTTCTCCATTGGCTGTTGCTCTTTTGAAATATATAGATGCTGACAGATCTGTTTTACTGTATCCCTCACTTTCTGTAACCAGTGTAGCATGATTTCATGGTGGAGTAAGCTAGCTAGCTAGCTATTATTGAATGTTACATGTTAACACTTCAGAACAGGTGTTGCCCAGTGACAGAAGTCTGCAAATGGTAAATCTGCACCAATAGCACATTTTGCAAACTGTCTCTGCACTACTGTCAGGATATAGTGGCAGTCTCAGCATATATGACAAAAGGAAAAAAGTTTTTTGTTTTTTTTTTTTTTTTTAGAAAAGTTACAGACTCTAGTTCGTGGTTAGTCAAGAAAACAGTTTAATGATCATGTCTGTCTAGCCATAGTTTTTAGAGTTGAACACCAGTGGTTGGGAGCACCTACAACCATAAATGATATACACCAAATATATTCTGTTTGTGTTTATATGAGCTGCAATATTGAGGTTGAATCTGATACGTAACTGTGTCTGTGGGTTTGTGCCTGTTTGTGTGAAATAACTGTGAGATGAGAAGGATTTTCACACTTCTTCTCCTCCTCTTACACACACACACACACCTGCCCACAATCTCATAACTATGAGGGAGTACATTCCTGTGAAGCACTGTGGGTCCCCTGTTTGCACATGTGACAGAACGCAGTCGTGCTCCTGCGGCAGTCGCCCCACACAAACACACACATCCGCACACTCCTGTGCTGGCACACAGTTTACCCTGACCTATATAGCCAGTCATTGGTAGCTCCTGTCTGGGAGGAATGCTCAAACTAATGTGAATTTACACCTCAATGACTTGGACACAGAGAGAAAGAGATGGCGAGGAAGAGAGCGTGAGAGAGAGAAGGGAGAAACCAGAAAGGGAACGCAAAGGCAACATAAGGTATTAACTGTGAGGAGAAGAGCAGGAGGGGACGAAAGTAGCCAGACACTGATGGAGAGAAGCAAAGAAAGCAGGGGTTGAAATGAGAAAGAGTGTCCTAATGATGTCTCTGTGCTGCATATCAGGAGAGCATTTGAGGATGTTTAGCTGTCTGACACGGGCCATTTCCTGCTACGCCCTAGTTGGTCGCCACTGCAGTGTGGCGTTAAGAGGCATGGGTGTCCACTTCCCTGCTCACTCCCTCTGTGAGCTGAAGCAGCGGTTGGGGTGTTTGCAATGTCAAAATGACATAGAACAAGTTTAGTCACAGAGGAAGTGCCACTTTTTAGATGCTCATTATACTGTCACTGAGCTGATTTTCATCCTCAGAGTGTTAATGTGTTATAATAAACAGAATGGAAGAACGTACTAATTTAATATATTGTATTTTCACAACTAGCATTGATATGTGCAAGATTGTTTTGTCTGGGACATTAATTTTCTCTGCCATCTTTTCATTTGTCTTGATGAGGAAAATTAATTTCGAACAAAACGTCGGTGTCCACACATATCTCATAACTGACGCTATTTCGCTCATTTATAATCAGACTCAATTATTTAGCTACAGGCATTTTGACTGCACACGATCCAGGAATGCTTAATATGCAGACTTCTAGTTCCATTTTTATTGCTGAATATTTATTGCGGCAGATCCTTATTTCTCACAAAGTTTGAGTACTAGGAATAGCAACCAAAAAGTTGTCGTCTGGCAACGGGATTTTGCAGTGGCAGCTCCAATTTTAAACTCTCTGCTAATTACCAGAGCACTCAAACCAGTGTTTTTAGATCAGCGCTATTGGTAGACCCACTGAATCACTTGAGCTGCAGTTGCAAAAGTGAGTGAGATGTGAGAAAAAAAAAGTCAGGAGGGGAAGAGGGAGGTGAAAAAGAGAAAGTGAGAAGAAAGCAGCAAATGAGACGGAAATTCAGCTGAGAGCACGAAGATGCAAGCAATCTGCCAACAAGTTGGCAGCCATGAAAAAGTTAAGTTCTCCGCCCGCTTATTAAAGATTCACTAATGAGAAAGTGCCTGATCCTTTATCTGTTTTCACACCCTTTATATTGAGCTTGATGATATAACTTTTCTTTCCTCTCTTCTCCATGCCTCGGGGCTCCAAATTCATTTTTTTTTTCTCTCTGATGCAATTAGTTTATACATTATACTCCATGTGAATGCCACTACAATACATTCTCTGTTTCGGGTTATTTTTTAATTAGCATCATTAGGTCATGTCAGTATGCTACAGAAAATAGATACATAATGCATGCCTAGAAATATTTTACAGTGACATTGATAATGCGTCATATACTGCCGTAGTTCAGTTGTGCGGGAGTATCTGTAATTATATATTATATATAGGCCTACATTTAAATAAAGAGTATCTATTATTTACTCTAGAAAATAACCTTGTTGCTGTCATCAGCATTGTCTTGGATTCAGGTAAATATACATCCACCAGCCAAAACATTAAAACCTCTGGAGGGTGAATTGAATGATATTGATCATCATGTTAAAAAGCAAGTTTCTGCCAGTAAACCTTTAGTCGTTGCATTCATGTGGATGCTACTTGATGTGCGCCATCCATCCAAACACCATTGCAGATGACGTACATTCCTTCCTCCTACATGTCAACACATGGATACAGGCACATCCTACAGACGGGTGTCTTCAGCTGTGTAAAACTGGAGATATCGCTGCTTCTGCTGCTCTGATTTAGACCATTCATTTTTAATCTGTTTCTTACGAGCCCCCCGACATTATAAAAGTGTAATGTTAAATTACAGGAGAAGCATGATTCATCTCATAAAAAGGTGCTGTTCATTCTCTGTGCCACTTGAAACCCCCAAGGTTGCTCATTACAATTTTTGTTTTTACAATTCGTACCACTCATTTCTCCATTCTGAGTTCACTTTTTCAAAACTGTTTAGACAGATACTTGTTTAGGATGCTACAGACATAAAAATGAACCATGCTAGTTGACCCCATCTTCTGCATTTGGCCAAAAATCCACATCAAGCCTTTTGTCCTTTCTTGCCTTACACCTGAGAAATAATCTTCTGTGGACATGTCTAGACATTTAGCATTAGTTGTAGCCGAGAGGGACATTTGATCATGTGGGTGGTGATCACAAACTCCCATATCCATGAAAAAAAAAAGATTCCTCTATGGGGTTGAGGGATGGAGATAGCCTGGGAGCCAGACAATTCTGCAATCTCATGTTTTATTTGCTCTGGCAGATGTGTCTGGTCCCCCTCCTGCTCAGACAGATTTACAGCTGATCAGTTACAACTGTTTATGTGATATCGGACATATGTTATATAGTGACTGACAACTTGAAGAGCCTTGCGCTCGGTGTTTTCCTCACCCACACTTCAGTGGGCATACTCTGTTAAGCTTAAACCTAGCTTCGTAAAGAGGAGCACCACTGGGGCATTTTGGAAAACAACTGAAATGGCAGCAGCTGATGAGACCTTTCAGTTGAAATATACTATTTTAAAATTCTGATGGCAAAAACAGCTACACTGGTTCATACTCACTCTGGCATATTTATTGATGATACATCATTACAGCATGTCTTTGTAGGCTACAGTCAGTCACTCAGGGTTACGTCACATTTTGTTGCTCTGATTGGTTGTAGGCCTGTTCAGTTGTGTCCAAAGGCATTATGGTCTACAGTCGTTGATAACACCCCTTTGAATCAAAAATCATCTGAGAGGTTCAAGAATAATTTGCAATCATTAATATGTTTGGCAATGCTTGGCTAGGATGAAAAGTAAGACTTCATTTACACTCCTTAAACATCACTTATTTCGCAGAATAAAATCCTTTAAGGGGAGCTTTGGATAGAGGTCCGGTATGTGGACCTCTGTCTTTTCACATTATGGTTTGTCTTGGATCCAGCACCCACTACGGGATGTGCCTGTCTTATTTTTGGAAATTTTTGAAAATTTTCACTCCTTTTACATACGAAAATCCTTGAAGATGTGTCCATTTCAAACTTTGTAAACATCTTACTTCCATTCTACCTTTATGATGGCGTATAGCCAATAGATAGCACTAGAGGGCAGAGTCAAATATTTCAGACATTAGCAAATGAGCCTACAATAGAGGAGGTAGTAAAAATGTACCTTTAAACAGAGGCAGCATTGAAGACAACATTGGCAATCAAACACATTGCAAAATGTGGACGGAGAGCACTTTTCAATATAGTAGCGATTCATTAAATCCTAAAATTTTGTGAATGTCTTTGATGTGTCCTATCTTGCTTGAACTATGGTACACTGCCCCCGTGATTTACGGTGGCACTGCTCCATAAGTTTTTGGAAAACGCACACAAATGCGGACAAAATGAATGCAGAGGAGACAGAAGGCTCCATCCATGTCCTTATAGGTATAACGCTGCATAGATGAGAGCCCTATTGCAGAATGAAAAGTGATTTCATCCTGAGATGGGCTGTGAACCATTCTGTGACTAAAAACAGAATGGTGCGACACCACATCTTTTCAAACACTGCCCCACTGCCACACCTGCCATTTTGCAGAGTGAGTGTACATTGAGTGGGAAAAACAATTCATGAATTTTGAAAGATGTGGTTACTGAATGCATTTTGTGTCAAAGCAATGAAAAGTGATCCACAGTTTTAGTCATCATACTTCTTTGAGTGCTACCAATTGTGCGAAAAATAACCAAACAAAAAAACAGCAATATCATCATCAGTGAATGAAACCAACCAGAGTGGGCACATACAGTGCTGAGAAAAGCTTTCAAAAACAGACCACGAAAGCATGGACTGATGCACACTGTGTCTGCTCCACAGCACACATTCCTCAAAGCGATCCGGTAACAACAAAGAGGCAGATATGCACATAGCGCATAGAGCTGGGCATGAGGGCGCTCTAGTGTTCAGCCATACTGTTTCTGTATGGAGGACGAGGTTTATAGGAGCAGAGGTTGGTACTTGTGTGCACTTGCATGTGTGCGTGTGTGTGTGTGTGTGTGTGTGTGTGTTTAGTGAGAAGAGAAGCCTTGAATAGCTAGCAGTCTGATCCACAACTGTCATGTAGCATTAGGCCTAACAGGAGAGAAATGTCTGCAGCATGAAAACACACAAATACACACATGCACACACTGTTCAACCACAGGTACGCAAATAAACACAGATGCACACAAATATTGAATCAGGCGCATTAAATACGCTTTGACTTAACGACATTCAGAAACATATAAAGATTAATATACACCAGAATATTTCTTCTTATCCTGCCCTCTTTCACTGCACACACATACACACATGTGCTGCTGTGAATCAGAGCTATACTGGCCAGAGGCTTTCATACAATAAAGTAAAAAAAATAAAACAGGATAAGAGCAAGGAACATCACACTTGTCTGTCTCCATCACTTGCAACTTGGCAGGAGAGAGAGAACTTTTTGTATTTATCAGCCTCATGCAAACAGCAGAAGCAAACAAAATCTTTGCCAAAGTAAATGCGTAGAAAGCTGAGGACTCAATGTGCTGGTTCAGAGCACGAAGGTCACCGTGCCTGAAACTGTAAATGTCCGCTGGTGTTGTTGCAGACAGGCAATCGGTGGCAAGGGCAGCGAGTCACAGCAGCATCACATTAGCGCAGCACTGTGCAGGATGGCCTGAAACTGATCTAAACAGTCGCTTTTTTGCTGAACTCTAATTGTCCTCTCTGGGTTTTTTCCCCTTTTGTCTGTCTTTTTTGCCTCAATCTCACCGACTCTGAATTCACACGCTTCCACACTCCTCTCTCTCCTCTTTACTTTATCCACTTTATCCACGAGTGTCACCAGAGAAAAACTGATGTGGCGGTGTTACAAAACATGATAATATAGCAGTAAGTAGTAGATTATATTGATATCTGGAAAGTGAAGGAGTCTTTCTGTATTGCTGTTTTGATCTGTTCTCTGCTAGCTTTAATGACAACAATGACAATTTGTGATTTGATACAAGGCTTGTGGTCTCCTGCCATTCTAGCCCCTCTGTTAGACTGAAGTCTACTAAGTCAGCTGGCTGCTGATGTCAGCATACAGGGTAGTTATCTTTGTGTGGTTGTGGGCTAATATTTGCTAATTAGCACTAAACAACAATTAACAGCTTTAGCTGGTGGGAATGTCATTACTTTTGCTGGTATTTTGTCATAAAGCAAAATATTTTACAAATCCAAATGTAGACCATTGATGATGCTTGATAACTGAAGATCCACAAAGATAGTCTTTGAAGAGGATGAATGTCTGTAACAAATTTCACAGTGGCTCAAGATAAAGGCCCCAATACTATTCCATATTTTTACCCCAGCCCTCATGTACGTGTGTCCCATTGCCCCACAGAAGAGAGTCACAATGGTGGTTGAAATCTTCCCCTATAAATGGGCCAACCCTCCAAGAGCCTGATACTCTGATTTTTGAAACATGTAAAGTGAGAAAGAATGTAAAATATAGATATTACAGTTTTGGGAGTCAAATTGTGGAATTGACTCAGTGGGTGTGGCAGCAACCATATAGCTAGAGGCTTTTGACTGAGTTGTAAATAGTGACATGACTTTCTATTGTGTGTGAAGTCTGTCACTTTTCCTTTCTATTAACCTAACCCTAACCCAACATGTCCTGGGTGCTTTGTGTTAGAGTGTCTCTGGAGCTTTGATGGTTTCACCTTCTCATTTGACAGGATTTCTCCACATTCAGCACCTACTCAGTATCACTGCCTGTCTCCATAATTCTAAATGTAATGTATTCCACAAGCTTTGGAGCTTTTTCTGGCACAGGGTTGTCTCCCACATCACTTTTTGCTTCAAAAACCAGTCCTTTTTATGCCGCTGCATCCAGTTCAGTATACAAACTTCAGACACTATGTACTGTTTTGGATAGTTGTTACGATACAACTTCTTAACATTTACATTAATTAATTCAATTTATAGCATCTTTAGTTTTTGAAATGTGTTTCACATAATCGTTTTTCACATCGTCTTTTTCTCAGATGCTCCCTTCCATTTCTCTCTCTCCTTACCGCTGTCCCTTTCTATCTCGCTCCCTCTCTGTTTTCATTCCCATGACACAAACAGACATGAAGCTGCAGATCTGATGACCTAATGCGCCCACATGCTTTCCATGCTTTTATCCCTTATTGCACATGGTTTTCCAAGAGAGACTGTGAGGTCAAATCTCAGTGACACACTGCAACAAAATGTCACATTAAGTCCTCAGTGACGAGCCGTCTAGCGTTGGCCTAGTTCACCCTGTCTTGTTTCCTCTTAGAAAATCAGTGGTGTCTTTCCTCATTAAAGATACGGTGTCTATGAAAATTTTTCTTGGAGGTGAGCAGAGAGATCCAGAGCAAGTATGTATGTATTTGTTTCCCTCGTAGGATTAGGAGTCATCTCTTCTCATACATATTGAATATTTCAGCAGTGTCAGTGCAAATCTAATGTGAACAACAATCTTTGGAGAGTGTAGGTGAATTCATTGGCGGCTGTCAGGTCACGCTGAAGGTCATCACTATTCCTGCAGGAAGAGGGATTTGCACAGGCAAGCTTTGGGATTTCACCCAGAGGTTTCCTTGACCCTTGAGCTAATTAAAAACCCTGAGGAGAGATAAAGGAAAGGGGATTTTTCCCTTCTGCATCTTCTTGTCTTCTTACCAAAGAGCCAAGGAAAGCCGAGGATTAAGGCTCAATACTTCCCACCTTCTTGAGGCACCGTGTTCGCTTTCATTCAAAGGGATGGGTGTCATTTTAACATTGTGCTGTCATGCTAGGTTATAGTCTCATTCCTATTCTGTTTCATGTGTTTGTGATCTCTTGGAGTCTATACACATTCAACGATGGAATAATATGAACAATACGCACACTGGATGTTGAAGAAAAATGCAGTTTTCATGACTTTCACAGTTTGTATGTGTAGAGAGAAGCACTGATGATGCATGACTGCTTTTTTAAACCATAATTTATTGGGTTTATAATTTGAATATACACTTTTTTCATTGGGTTTATGACAGAATGTCAAACAGAACTGACTGAGATAATCATAGAAGTTATAATTTTACTGCAAACACATGAGAACAACATCTTAAAAATGAAATAATTTGGGCTAAAATGCAATTTAAAGCCACTTTTACTGCCCGTTCAAGGCATGAAAGTTGTGCCGCCACGCAGTTCTTTAAATATGGTATGATTGCAGAATGGGGGGGGGCAGAGTTGTCTCACCTCAAGCCACTACAGAAGGTAGTAACAGCGCTAAATAGGTCCCTGCATAAAAAGGACAGCCAGCAGGAAGTGACCATGGGCAGGACAGAAGTGACGTTTTAGTGACATTTTAAAGTAGCTTGTGGCCGTTAGTGGTTAACTCAAAGAAGAGGAACAGCAAGCATTAATGTCCTCCAATTGGGATGAAAATGAGATTTGGAGGCTCCTTACCCTCCAAGCAGAGGACAAGATCTGCTGCCATATAAGAGAGAAGGTAAATGATTGTTGTTGCCATGTTATGCAGTTGTTTAGAGAGTGCTACCGAGGCAAATATGGCACATGAGAATCCAATGCATGATGCTGCCATTGTTTGATTTTGTGTTAAAGAAGGGACTCGGTAACAGCCCTATAGCTTAAATTAATGCATTATTGATTACAGAATGGATGTAACATGCTCTGTACAAAGTGACCAATAATATTAAGTGCAGCTGAAATCTGGAAAAGAGCATAATGTAATGTATATTATGAACATGCTTTATTTAAAGGGTTCTTTGCTAGAAATAACATTCAAAATTCACTAGTACAGTTACAGACTGGATGTGGGCACATCGCTGGGCATACTGTACAGCAGAATACCAGTAAAGGTACAGAGGTTGCGATCACTGTCTGCCCAGACCCAGGACCTGGCCTCCATGTGCACATCAACCTGGTCTCCTTTCTGCAGATGCAGCACTACCCCATTAGAGCCGTTATCAGTGATGTCAGAGTTGGTTGGGTGTTCGGCGGAGCCCACAACAGCCTCGCCGTTCTTGTACAAGAGTAAAAATCCGGGATGTCCTCCGTTAGCGTGAGAGTAGAAGGTGAAGTGGTAAACTCCGCTGACTGGAGCTGTAAAGACTCCTGAACGGGAAGTTTGAAGAAGAAAGATGGTCACAAGTCGTTTTAAAAATTTGTTATTTACAGGAAGTGAAATAGTTGATGAATGAGGCATGAATATGACGGGATTGTGACAAACAAGACAGCTGTAAATAGATTTACTGATTACACAAATAGGTTCCTGCAGTGCGTTACCTGTTGTGGGATCGTAGCTGTCACCGATGTTGGTGATGACTTTCTTATAGATAAGGGTGGTCTCTGTGTCGAATGGTCCAATGTGCACTTGATTCTCTTCCAGTGCAGCTGAGAAAGCCACTTTTTCTGTCAAAGAAAAAAAACTACTTGAAAATGCCAATAGTGATTATTGTCTCTTAAAGCTATATATTCATACTTTTGTGCATAAATACAGCTGTTACATTGTCTTAAAGGCGAAAAACAGAGATGCACAAAAAGTAACTCTTCTTTATAGTTTTTATTTTAAATTAAACTTAAAGATCCTTTTTGTCTTGATATATATATGAACATGTTTACCTTCACTTATTGTTGTCTTAACATCTTCCACTGCTGCAGCTGTTTGGTCAATCTTATTCTTCAGCTCCTCTTGAACACTTTGATTTGTTTCCAATTTTGTCTCCAACTCTGTAATTAAAATCCGTTAAACGCATTAAAAACATTTAAGAAGTCAGATGGATTACTGCAATTAAAAGCAATTACTTTTTATTTGAAAGGACAAAATACTTTTATAAATGATAGTGAGCAACAGCATGATACCAAATATTCAATCTGAAGCATTCAGTTTAAGAGTTACACAAGTATTAGGGCCATGTATTGGGGTTACGATGTAATGTATCACAATATAAGGTAATACTGTAGGCGGTGTATTGCGATTATGATTATTTTTTCTTTAAGATTTTAAGAGCTAGGAGTGTGCTCTTTATGACTCTTCCTGTTTCATAGGCCTGTGATGTTTGCATTTACGTCAGTAATATGTTGTCTTGTTGATTGTAAAATAGTGATTATACGCATACAGCGAAGAGAGATTTGATCAAATTTGACAGATATTACTAAAAACTTCCAAAGCCAACTTTTTAGTGTAACACAATACAGATGTTGATACAATTTACAATGGATCGCTAAAATTCTGCTTGCCTTGATCAGCTGTTTCAAGTGCATCTATTTCAGCCTCTGTTTTTTCAAGCTTGGCGTTCATCTCCTGGCCCAGAATCTCAGCGGCATCCAGTCTAGCATCTAATTCTGTGGGGGTAGTGGAAGAGACAGAAAACAGTAGGGACTAGGGATTAGAAAATATACACCATTGATTAACATTAAACTACATATTAATATTATTATTTTAAGTGTGGTGTATAAATTAATATAATATTACTATAAAAGTTTGTAGCTGTGTTGCTGTGCTATATATATATTTTATATATTTATAATTTTTTTTTAAAAATTATTATATGTATTTTTTTTACCTTGATTTGTTTTCTCCAGTGCCTCCACTTTTGTTTCAGTAACTTCCAGCCGTGTGTTCATTTCCTTGGCTAGGCCCTCATTTGCTTCAACTCTAGACTTGAGCTCTAGTAGAAGATACGAGATGGAGGGGAAAAAACTGCATTAAATCAGCCATTACATGTCATTTAAATCAGAGAAATGATTGGATGGCATATAGTCTTTCAATCAGCCTAAAGACCCAATTACTCATTCATAATCAAATGTAATTTTCAACACTGAAGGCGTACCTTGATCAGCTGTCTGGAGTGCCTGCACTTGTCTCAGTGTGTCTTCAAGGCTGATCTTCAGGTCTGCATGCAGACTTTCACTGGCCGTCAACCTGGAATTTAACTCTTTGTTTGAACAGAAGGGATTTGGAAAATTAAATACTGTATGGAATCAAATAAGTCCAGTTCAGATGATGGTGAAATTAGATGATATAACAATATGACACAGAGGGAAGTCTCAGTGGGAACTGCTCAGTTAATAAATAACTTTAAATAACGTTAAACCACCAGCTGTAACTTAATCATGAAAAGGTCATTGAAAATTCATATAAATTTCCATCAGCAGCCTCTGTGGATAATGCTTTGAATGACATAAATATGTCTTATACCCATATAGCAGCTAAAGAAGAATTCCCACACTACTGAGTCTTCTCACTTTACCTTGATCAACAGTCTTCAGCACCTCCAACTCCGTCTCTGTGTTTCCAAGCCGAGTAGCCAACTCCTTCTCCAGACTCTCACTGGACTCCAGTCTGGACTCAAACTCTGACAGATAAAATGAGGATAGGAATTAAATCTTGATTAAACAGCCCGATCATGAGTCTTTTGGTTTCTGATAGCTCACTTACTATTTAATTGAATGAATTCACAATGTGAGTATGCTAATACAATAATCTCTACATGTGATACCTTTCATTTCCACCTGTAATTGTGTCACCAGGGTTCTTTGTGTCTCTGCCTGGTCGTCAGTGGTGTTCAGTCTGGCCTCCAGTTCTGGTCATTAAAGAGGAATAAAATGGAAATTAGTCTGTAGCAATGCTGTTCTGATCCTCTAGGGGAATATTTCAGATGTATTTTTAAGTAGGGTTTATGGGGTAATTATCAGGAGTTAGTGTAAATGGCTGTGGGCATGCTCGCAATTTAGAGAAGCAGGTAGAAGTACAGGCACAAAAGTAAAGCAGTGTACTGCTGTGAATAGGGGCAGCAGCAAAACATATTTTAGCCACTAAAGAAAAGTTAATGTGTACACTTTATTTAGATTTATTTTCACCACTTTGTCCTTTTCTGACAGGGAACTAAAACAGTTATATTCAATCAAATCTTTATTTGTATGGCACTTTTCATACAAAGAGTAACACAAAGTGCCTAACAGAGATTAAAAACAAGAACAGAAATGAAAAACATCAAAGAAAATCAAGAAAAATAGAGACAGCCTGACCCTCCCACCCCCACATATACGTACGCAACAAAACACACACATTCACGTAGATATTCCCACACATATTCGCAAAGGCACCCGAACACCCCCCCTTACCACCCACACACACGCACACATACACCAGCACACACCAATTGTTACTAAAGAGAGATGGCTAGGCCTGTTCAAAGCCACCAGAGTCCTTTCCTTAAAAAAGAAAATCCTCATGGACACTGGAGTTGCTCATCTATCACTGTCTCGATCAGTTAGTTTGTTTGTGTTATTGTTTGACTTTTGTGTTTTAAAAGTTTAGATCATATTCACCAAAGTCACACAACAACAAACTAACCAGTTGACGCAGCGGTAGACCAGCAACTCCTGTGTTGTTTTTGTTTATGAAAATCTGGCTTTGAAGAGGGCATAGCTAGCAGCTTCAGTTGCCTGTCAGAAAGTGCTGTCTGATAGCAAGGTAAAGCAGTGGAAACACTCTAAATGGAGCATACACTTTAACTGATATTGATTTTTATTTATGTGGGATGATTATTTCAGGGAGTAAGATTCATTATTTTGCTGCTGCTTAAGTCGATAGCAACATTGCCTTGCTTCTGTGGCAATATTACTGCCTGCTTCCCAGCCACCATCATCAACTAACCCTTAAAACAGTGTATGTTTTGTACATATTGTTGTATATTATTGGACACAGCCATACTGTAAAAATTAAGTTTATTTACCCTGATCAGCAGTCTGCAGTGCCTTCACATCTGTGTCCACCTCTCCAAACTTATTCCCCAGATCTGTCAGTTTCATGTTCAACTCTATTTGTTAAAAAAAGAAAAAAAGCAAATGAATAATAAATGATTCTCCAACCAGTCAAAATAAACCATGAGGTGAGCTGTGGTAAGAGAAAATCTCCCTGTGTGTTTTAATAGTTGACGTTGTTGTTACCTTTAGTTTCTGTCTGTAGTTGTTCCACTTGTGTGACGTGGCCCTCAAAATCAATGATGTTCAGTCTGGCCTCCAGCTCTGCTCAGTGAGGATGGGGGATGATTAGAATAAACAAACAAGACAACTTAAATTGAACAAAAATAAATAAATGCATAATCGAGTAGAGTCAATTTTATTGAGGTTTTTTGAAAAACAATTGGAAATTCATTCCTCTTATATGCATTCTTAATAGGATCAAGTGCTGATATTTTTGGACAAAAGTATTATAACTTTTAAATATTTGTCCTTTCTCTTGTCCTCTTTACCTTGATCAACAGTCTTCAGTGTCTCCACCTCTGTCTCCGTGTTTGTAAGTCGGGTAGCCAGCTCTTTGTCTTGACTCTCACTGGACTCCAGTCTGGATTCAAACTCTAAAAGATAAAATGATGACACTAGCACTATTTTTCTCAGTTTTGAATACATTATTGATCAGCAATCTTGAGCCTTTTGGTCTCTGATCACTTATTTTACTCACTATGTGATCACACAAATATAATGTGAGTATGTACCCTTAATGTCCTCCTGTAGTTGTGCCACCAGGGCTTTTTGGGTCTCTGCCTCGACATCAGCAGCGTTCAGTCTGGCCTCCAGTTCTGGACATTGCATGGAGGAATAAAATCAAGTCCAATTTATAGAAATGTTGTTCTGATCCTTTAAAAAGCAAAACAACAAGGGTTGTTTTACTGCTGCCGCGGTCCACAGCAGTATACTGATGAGCGTCAGTAGTGGTACTTCCTCCTGTTTCTATAAACTGGGGGCACACCGATTGCCATCTACTGTATGTAATACATTGACAATGCAGAAGTACCTCACATGATCCCACTTCAAAAAAAATGTAACTATTCCTTTTTGATAATACCATGAAAGTATGGTTATATTTTAATTGGACACACCCATGCAGTAAAAGTGCAATTTATTTTACCCTGATCAGCAGTCTGCAGTGCCTTCACATCTGTGTCCACCTCTCCAAACTTATTCCCCAGATCTGTCAGTTTCATGTTCAACTCTATTTGTTAAAAAAAAAAAAAAGCAAATGAATAATAAATGATTCTCCAACCAGTCAAAATAAACCATGAGGTGAGCTGTGGTGAGAGAAAAATCTCCCTGTGTTTTAATAGTTGACATTGTTACCTTTAGTTTCTGTCTGTAGTTGTTCCACTTGTGTGACGTGGCCCTCAAAATCAATGATGTTCAGTCTGGCCTCCAGCTCTGCTCAGTGAGGATGGGGGATGATTAGAATAAACAAACAAGACAACTTAAATTGAACAAAAATAAATAAATGCATAATTGAGTAGAGTCAATTTTATTGAGGTTTTTTGAAAAACAATGGAAATTTTATTCCTCTCATATGCATTCTTAGTAGGATCAAGTGCTGATATTTTTGGACAAAAGTATTATAACTTTTAAATATTTGTCCTTTCTCTTGTCCTCTTTACCTTGATCAACAGTCTTCAGTGTCTCCACCTCTGTCTCTGTGTTTGTAAGTCGGGCAGCCAGCTCTTTGTCTTGACTCTCACTGGACTCCAGTCTGGATTCAAACTCTAAAAGATAAAATGATGACAGGAAACACATCCTGAATTCAACAAATGAAAACCAGAAACTAAACACTAGCACTATTTTTCTCAGTTTTGAATACATTATTGATCAGCAGTCTTGAGCCTTTTGGTCTCTGATCACTTATTTTACTCACTATGTGATCACACAAATATAATGTGAGTATGTACCCTTAATGTCCTCCTGTAGTTGTGCCACCAGGGCTTTTTGGGTCTCCGCCTCGACATCAGCAGCGTTCAGTCTGGCCTCCAGTTCTGAAGAATAAAACCCAAGATATTTATTTGCATAGTAAATTCCATGAAAAAACTGCCTCACATTCTACCCTTCATCCAAATATATTGTGCTTTAACTGACACAAGACATCATCATTTAGTTTGTAGTTTATTTACCTTCATCAGCAGCCTGCAGCGTCTTTACTGATGCATCCACCTCTCCAAGCTTATTTACGAGTTCAGTCTGTCCCGCCTTCAACTCTGTTTGTCAAAAATGAGTGAATAAATACTGAATGACTTCCACCACTGAATCAAAGATCAGTCATGGGTTGAGATTAGATGAGCTGAGATGAGGAGGAAATTGGCTTTGCCAGTCATTAATAATTGACTTGTTTATGTTGTTACCTTTAGTTTCTGTCCGTAATTGTTCGACTTGTGTAACGTGGCCCTCAAAATCAATGACGTTCAATCTGGCCTCCAGCTCTGCTCAGTGAGGATGGAAGAATGATTTAAATGAATTAAATATATATATGTATATATAGCATATGTAATCACATCTACATTACAGGTTTCTGCTTATATGTGAGCTGTAGAGTAGATTTTATTGAGGCTTATTGATGAAAAGGAAATTTATTCCCTTTATATACATTCTTTATTGGATCGAGTGTTCTAATTTTTGCGTGATAGTCTTTTAACAAGGATTAGACTTTTTGTCTTTGGCTCTCTTTACCTTGATCAACAGTCTTTAGTGTCTCCACCTCTGTCTCTGTGTTTGTAAGCCGGGCATTCAGCTCATTCTCTAGACTCTCACTGACCTCCAGTCTGGACTCAAACTCTGACAGATTAAACAATGACAGGAAATACATCTTGAATTTAACAAATGAAAATCAGATTTAAACCAAACATTAGCATGGTATTGTAAATAAGCATGAAAATAGGACATGAGGTGAGAAGCGAAGTGATATCGTCTCAATTTTGAAAACAGTATTAACCGCAGTCTTAGGCCTGTTGGTCTCTGATCACTTATTTTACTCACTATACGATCACCACTTGTGTGTATTTACCTTTAAATAATAATGTCCTCCTGTAGTTGTGCCACCAGGGCTTTTTGGGTCTCTGCCTCAGTATCAGCAGCGTTCAGTCTGGCCTCCAGTTCTGGACATTGAACGGAGGAATAAAATTAAGTCCAATTTATAGAAATGTTGTTCTGATCCTTTAAAAAGCAAAACAACAAGGGTTGTTTTACTGCTGCCGCGGTCAACAGCAGTACACTGATGAGCGTCAGTAGTGGTACTTCCTCCTGTTTCTATAAACTGGGGGCACACCGATTGCCATCTACTGTATGTAATACATTGACAATGCAGAAGTACCTCACATGATCCCACTTCAAAAAAAATGTAACTATTCCTTTTTGATAATACCATGAAAGTATGGTTATATTTTAATTGGACACACCCATGCAGTAAAAGTGCAATTTATTTACCCTGATCAGCAGTCTGCAGTGCCTTCACATCTGTGTCCACCTCTCCAAACTTATTCCCCAGATCTGTCAGTTTCATGTTCAACTCTATTTGTTAAAAAAAGAAAAAAAGCAAATGAATAATAAATGATTCTCCAACCAGTCAAAATAAACCATGAGGTGAGCTATGGTGAGAGAAAATCTCCCTGTGTGTTTTAATAGTTGACATTGTTACCTTTAGTTTCTGTCTGTAGTTGTTCCACTTGTGTGACGTGGCCCTCAAAATCAATGATGTTCAGTCTGGCCTCCAGCTCTGCTCAGTGAGGATGGGGGATGATTAGAATAAACAAACAAGACAACTTAAATTGAACAAAAATAAATAAATGCATAATCGAGTAGAGTCAATTTTATTGAGGTTTTTTGAAAAACAATTGGAAATTCATTCCTCTCATATGCATTCTTAATAGGATCAAGTGCTGATATTTTTGGACAAAAGTATTATAACTTTTAAATATTTGTCCTTTCTCTTGTCCTCTTTACCTTGATCAACAGTCTTCAGTGTCTCCACCTCTGTCTCTGTGTTTGTAAGTCGGGCAGCCAGCTCTTTGTCTTGACTCTCACTGGACTCCAGTCTGGATTCAAACTCTAAAAGATAAAATGATGACAGGAAACACATCCTGAATTCAACAAATGAAAACCAGAAACTAAACACTAGCACTATTTTTCTCAGTTTTGAATACATTATTGATCACCAGTCTTTGGTCTTTTGGTCTCTGATCACTTATTTTACTCACTATGTGATCACACAAATATAATGTGAGTATGTACCCTTAATGTCCTCCTGTAGTTGTGCCACCAGGGCTTTTTGGGTCTCCGCCTCGACATCAGCAGCGTTCAGTCTGGCCTCCAGTTCTGAAGAATAAAACCCAAGATATTTATTTGCATAGTAAATTCCATGAAAAAACTGCCTCACATTCTACCCTTCATCCAAATATATTGTGCTTTAACTGACACAAGACATCATCATTTAGTTTGTAGTTTATTTACCTTCATCAGCAGCCTGCAGCGTCTTTACTGATGCATCCACCTCTCCAAGCTTATTTACGAGTTCAGTCTGTCCCGCCTTCAACTCTGTTTGTCAAAAATGAGTGAATAAATACTGAATGACTTCCACCACTGAATCAAAGATCAGTCATGGGTCGAGATTAGATGAGCTGAGATGAGGAGGAAATTGGCTTTGCCAGTCATTAATAATTGACTTGTTTATGTTGTTACCATTACTGTCCTTCTCCAGTTGTTGCATTCGTTTGTTTTGGCCCTCCAAATCACCGGTGTCCAGTCTGGCCTCCAGTTCTTTTCAGCAGGGATGGGAAAAAAATGATTAGAGAGAAAGAAAGCATTTAGAACTTAAAAAAGAGTTTGGTAGTCAAATTTATTCACTCTGCTTCTTTTAAACTGCATGTAAGCTAAAATTTCCTGTTGGGGATGAAGTGACCGTACCTGTGCACTGCCGCACAACTTGCTGCACCTGCTTCCTCTGCTCTTCTTCCTGCATCTCACTGACTCTTATCCTGCCCTCGTGATCTTTTTTTTTTTTTACATAATAATGATATTGTTAAGTTAAACAAACACACACCTCACCAGGTAGTGATAACAGCTTTGAGATAACACACAGAAAAAGCTATAATTGCATTGATTTTTTGATAAATACATGAATGATTACAATATTATTCATTTTTATGATACATTTTGTATTTCACTCCATGTAAATGCACCTGTAAAGCCTTTCTTCAGTTCGTTCACCTGCTCCCATACCTCCTCCAGGCCTCCTTCAGTGGCAGTCCTCATTGATGGCTTTTCTGTAAAGTGAATTACACAAACATGAAACATTAAGTAATCATGCTATATTTGCTATAAGGTCTGATGCTTCAGACAAACATGCCACCACGCACATACCCTGCACTTTCTGAAGTTGCATCAGTTGCTCTTTGGTGTGTCGCAGCTCATTTCGCTGCTCATCCAACACAGTCATCACCTGGCTGAGCAAAGAGAGCGTATCTGCCTTAGCGGACTCATCTTGAGTATATGTGACAGCAGAGAACCTCTGTCCCAGGACGTTTGCCTCAGACAGGCAGCAGCCAAGCAGGACAAGTAAAACAACCCTCATCTTTGCAGGCTGTAGAGCTGTGACACATTAGGGGGGTCTGCAAAAGGGGCTTTTAAGCAGTAGTTGACCGTGTGAAAGGTTATGTAAGGTTTGTATGTTGTTTACGTGTAGTTGGCCATCTGAAGTTCATGAAACATGTCCAGAGGGGTCAAGGACAGAGATATTGTGATAAGAGGCTTTGAAATGACCATGGAAAAATAATTACATGACGGCTCTGTAAATGTATAATTGGTTGTAATCTAAAGGTTTGGAATTTGTTTTTAAAAGTGCTGACCTGAGATCAGAATCAGCTTTAATGAATCAGAATCAGAGATAGCATTTTGAACAATAGACATTGTTACATGATAGACATGCCATGGGTAGTATTAGATAGTATATATGGTTATATGGACTTAGTTTAAATACATAGAGGGATCATGTTTTTATGTTATTACAAGGCAGTTTAAGTATTATTATGACCAGTTGTGGAATATTATTAAGTACATTTACTTGAGTAGTGTGCTTAAGTACAGGTTTTAGGCATTTGTACTCTACTTGAGTTTTTTTTTCTTTTCATGCCATTTCATAATTTTAATCCACTGTATTTCAAAGGGAAATACTAACTTTTTATCTGACGGCTTTAGTTACCAGTTACTCTACAAATTAAGATTTTTGCAACAAAAAAAAACTACATAAAAACAACATTTTAGAGATATTTGTATCTAGCTTTATGCCATAACTCAGAATGCTAGTTATAAAGAAAAAGAGGAAAATGTGATGTATTAAAGGAGAACTTATCCAAGCCTGTGACATTAAATGGGTGCCATATACATCTTTTCTGCTTCTATAAGTCTCACAGTTCTAGTGACATTCAAAGACACATTAGTGTGTGTGCATGCAAGTCTGTGCACATGCTTGCCTTTGTGCAAGAGGGTAAACACGTGGATGTGCTGCATGTCCAGCCGGCTCCCATCAACCCTCAGGTCAGCATCATGACAGTGGAGTGCAGAGCTGGAGGTGTGTTTGTCCGCCTGTGTGTGTTTGTGGGCTGCCATGGGCGAGGTAGAGGTCAGGTGTTAAGCAGGGAAGGTTATAGAGTGATACAGGACAGATCTACTTTGGCACACCCAGGAACATTTGTGTGTATGCTTTGCATGTTTTTGTGTGTCTCCATTTGAGTTTTTGTTTATTTGTGTATACTGTGTTTTCTGTACACGTGTATGTGTGTGTTACTAAGCTTGCGGGGTATCCCAGGGCAGCATGTGTGCAGCAGAGGTCAGAGACGGTACACAGCAAAGGCAATAAAGCAGTGTTCTATAGGAAAGAACTGCTGTTACACATCTGAAGTTGTCTCTGTGTGTGCCATATTGGCCATGCATGTCTCCTGTGAGTGTGTGTGCATGCACATAAATGCGTGGTTGTAACATATGTGCATGTTTGCTGTATGTGAGCCTGAAATGCTTGCATACACATGGCTGCACCAGCTGCTGTTATATGGTAGAAGGGTCTCCAGAGAAATGGTTGGATATGTCAGTGGGTGTAAAGTGTAAATACAGTATTTGCATCCTCTGAGAGAAGAATCCCACGGGAAATCCTTTCGTTACCAGAGAAAATGTCATAGTGCAGAGAGGCTGAATTCATAGGACAGCCAGTGGAGGTTGAAGTGACCCCTTTGTTGAAATTCTTCACATCCTGTGTCTGTATCTCTTTTTATGTTACTCTTTTTGTCATCAATTTTGGGTGTATCAGTTTATACCTGCTAAATAATTGTCTCCATATAACATTAACATTAAGGAATTCCTCATCCTCAAAATGATCATTCATATATTAATAACTCACTCTGTATTATATTAAACTTGCCAAGAACACTGTTTTTCTTGCATGCCTCCATGGTGAATAAAGAATTTAACAAGGGAAAAAAATCTTTATGAGTTAAAGTAATAGGGGTCCAGATTTTAAAACAGCAAAACTATGTTAAAATATCTGTTTACAAACTCTCATACAACTCCTGCAGTATAATCTGAGTCTCATCATCCAGTTGTATGCTCAGTACTTCCCAAATACATGCATTTTGACAAAATTCTTGCTCCTTAAAATACTTCTGCGTACCAGTAGCACACCAGGGCAAATGCATGCAGGGGTCTAGAATCAGATCCCTAGTGCAAAATAGATTAAATGCAGGTATGATTTGACTTGAGAGGTTGCGATTCTACTTGGTACTGGATTATTTTAGTCAGAACCTCGAAGGTAGAGAATACCAATACCCAGCCCCACTGTCCAGGTGCGCTACTCTTCTGTCTGAGACTGTTTATGTAAAAGTGTTTTAAATAGTAAGGTTCAAGCAAAATTGCCTTTGTTGGCTCAGGGAAATACTGAGCATACAAATGGACACATGAGATTTAGATCATACTTCGTGTGAAAGAGCACGCACGTAAAACAATGTTTTCTTCATGAATTAACTAACATGGCTTGAGTGACTACAAGTGATATACAAATGCTGATTTGTAGGTGAAGTATTCCATAAAGGGATAACATTTGGATAACTTTGTCTCACCTTGTAATAGACCTTCCTTATTAGATATTCAAACTTTTATTGTTACAGTGGTGGCAAAAGTTTTTTAGCAGCTTTGGAAATGACTTTTTCTTACCCTTAAACCACGTAACCCAAATCAATAATCCTTTTTTGCAAGATTCCTTTGCAAAAAGAAGATTATCATTTCAGTCATGAAGTCAAAATCACCAGTTTGGGAAAGAACAAGTATTGTCAGTATTTGGAACATTTGGACAAAAGGACTTAAACAAACAAAATGTGAATGTCAAAATAGCCCCTCCAAATGTGCAAACACTTGCCACTAAGAATTTTATTCACAATGGCTTCACTGTTGTTTACTCCCATCTTGAGCATGTTTTTGTGTGGAAGAGTGTGAACTGTTTTTCTGCTTCAGCTGCGGCAACATCATCCACTGAGAGCTGTTTTTGTAGCTCTGATGTGCTCGCATCTTGTGAAATGATATACAGTGACTCTTTTCTGTGTTTTTGTTATCTGCCCCCTTCCTACGTACCAAATGCTCACTTCTCGTCAGAAATTTCCTAGCTTCTTATCTTCTTTGCTGAACCATGGCAAAAGTTATTGTTGCAGGTGATTTAGAATGAATGAGATTGAGGGGACAACCAGCATTTCTGCCAAGACACAGCTGAGGTCACATCCTTGCTTTTATTCTCTGTCTGGGTCAGATCACTGTATGAAGAGCTGTGATCTGTGAGGTTTTCATGCATGAAACAGGATTTTAAAGACTGCTGTCAAACCTCAAATGCATGTGTCCACAGCATTTTAAGGCATAGTTTTTTTGGTTTTTTTTAATATATCTATAAAAATGTCTCCTGCGTGACCTCTTGGCAACTTATCAAAGAAATTCAGAAAAGGTTTATTTGTTAACAGCTTTTGATGTTGCATTGAGTAATTTTATCATCCAAGATGGTGAAAATGACTTAGATTTGCATTGTTATGAGACAAGCAATGGCAGTGCACATGTATAGATATTCAACCATGCTGAGAAGAAGCCAACAGAGTATGCTGCAGATGCTCTCTGAAATTGTCCCGTACTGGATTTACAGAAGAGTCACATGTTGAGCATTATAGTTTTTATTCAATATATTTCATTCTGGTAGGAGATCTGTCCATGTTCACATCCAGTATGTGATAAAAACATCATGATGGAGCTTATAATGTATCAGAGAGACTAATGATTGGACTAAATCATATTACACAGAAAGAACGCTCACATTTTGACTGAATACATCTTTGCGTGTTTTCAGTGCAGAAAGAGACAACAGAATATGGGATAAGTGATGAAACTTAACCAATGAATAATGTACATTTACATACACTACATGTGTATATTTATATATTATCTGTATTTATAGGATGTGGGACAAGTTGCATTTTTAATCTACAAATTCAAAGTGATCACATGTATGTTGTAATCTGGTTAAGTGTGTTGGAAAATGTCTGAGTTTTGGGTCTGTTTAATAAAGTTGCGCTTCATGGCACCCTACCCCTTGTCAACTAGCGCATTTCCTGTGTAGCCAGTTAGTGCACCAATATGAAAGAAAAATACTTTTTTGGTAAAGTATTGCATAAATGGGTCACTGTCTGCATGCGTGAATTTGGATGCCACAGAGAGATGAAAATGTCTCAATTTAGGTCCTGAGCTAAAATAAGAAAATATTAGGGATACAGTAAAAGAAAGGCTTGAGTTCTGTAAATGTAAAATATGCATTGTATCATTCACACTAACGTGCAGCGCAATTTTTTAATCTCTAACTAATTAACAGATTTGGCTCAATGTTTTTGCTTCCTTCTTCCACAGATCATCGCATATCAACCATATGGACGCTCTGTAGACTGGTGGGCATATGGAGTTTTGCTCTACGAAATGCTGGCAGGACAGGTGAGTGGTGTTCACACACACACACACACACACACACGCACACACACACACACACACACATACACACACACTTATATAAGTGCATGCTGCAGATTATGCCGAAAACTTTACAGGGACACAAGGTTACTGACAGACTGCTCACACCTACATTATTCCCACATTCCACTTTTGCGAGCAGCAAGGCTCCACATAGGCTAAATGTACTCAGGTGGTGCTTCCTAAAGAACTTCCCACCAGTACTAATAGTAAATATTGACATGTATACATGCAAACCCTCCATCTCACCTCCAGTCAAAGGGGCAGCACATTCTCTGTGGTAACCTTTGGCCCTCTGTCAGCTGAGCGTACAGGTCTGGCTGAACATATGCATTATCTGCTTGAGCTGTGTGACTTTGATTATGACTGTATTTTTACGTAGGTTGGATGCTTACCAGACCTCTGTAGCCCACTCATCTGTGCTTTAAACCACATTCTGGTAGAGGTTGTAGTAGAAACAGATTATGTCAGAGGTAACCTAAATTATTGCCTCATGGTTAAATGCTTCTATGAACCAATCAAGTTGCAGTTTGCATTCATGTCTGTCCAGACCTAAATGCAGCCATGACAGTAGACAATGCTTCAAATATGGACGATGCTGCAAAGATATACAATTAAATCATTTATTCAAAAAAATATCAGAATTATATCAAAATTATACTTAAATTGAAATTAACTTTTCCTTTTTATATTTAAATTGAGTTAAATAAAGTTTTCAAGATCAAAACTCCAGATTTTTTTTAAATTTACAAACCTTTTGACCTTTACCTTCTTTCATACCAAGAAGCTACACATTCTAAAACATTAATGCTTCACACACATCTTCTCTCTGGCAGCAAAGAAGATTTTTCATTTAGCACAGTTTCGATGTGAACACCCAAGATTAGTGTCACCAGTTCAGTATCTGACCAAATGTCTCCCCCTCTGTTTCTGAGGTGTGATGTTGAGTAATGGCCAGAAAAGTGTTTTTGTAGAACATTATGATGTCACAGTGAAACTGACCTTTGGCCTTTTGGATATAAAATCTAATCACTTCATCCTTTAATCCTACTATACATGTATGTGAAATGCTGTCAAAAATAACAAATGAGTTCTTGAGTTATGGCCAAAATTACGTTGTGTGAGGTGACAGTGACTTTTGATCACCAAATTCTAACCAGTTCATTGTTGGGTCGAAGTGGTTTCAACTATGCATTTGGACTTTTGTGCCAAATTTGAGGAAATTCTTTCAAGGTCCTCATGCAATCATGACAATAAGACAGACAAGGTCACAGTCCCTGTGACTACAAATATCTGTTCAGTGGACGTTTGTGCTAAATTTTTGTGCCAAAAACAATGTCTCTGTGCCAGCAACAGCTGTTGTCCATACATCTCATTCTTTTGAATGCAATATCTCAAGAAGGCCTTGAAATATTTTTTTTTCACATTTGGCATGAACATGCCCTTGGACTCAAGATGAACCAATTAGATTTTGGTTGTAGGTCAGGATCACTGTAACCTCAAAAAACTTGGCCATAGCTCAAAAACTCATTTGGTAATTACAATAAAACTAAAAATAGCACAAAATAAAACATTAAAGCAATGACATTTTATACCCAAAAGCTCAAAGGTCAACTTAACGTTCTGCAAAAACACCTTTCTAGCCAATTTAGCCAATTATGTGACAGTTTATCAGATACTGTATTGATGGCACTAATATTGAAACTGTGCTGATTATAGAGATCTTCTGTGTTGTCAGATTGAAGATGTGTTTGAAACATCCATGTTTAACAATTTGAGTCTTCTTTGAGGCAACATCAATATTTGAAGCATTGTTTATTGTCATGGCTACATATAAGTTTGGACAGACATTGATGTAAACTGCAACAGTAGACAGTCACAGGCTGTAATTCTAGTTTTACTCTGTCCTTTTTATAGGGTTGAACATTTTTAATAATCTCACTCACTAGATGTTTTTTTTACAGCTTTTAAAAAAACATGTTTCCAAGACTTGACTTATTAAGACATGTATGACTTATTAACATATTTTTAAGTAACCCTCATTCCACAAGGCCAAAAACAAAGTGCAAGTCCGTGCAAAATCAAGCTCCCTTCACAGTAGAGGATAACACGAATATGGGTTTGTTTTCCATTCCCAAATGAAGTAGGAGCAGGCATCAGCTGTTAAACAATTAACAAAAGTTTTTACCTATTCAGATGCTCCCTTCCTCTGTCTCTCCCTGCGTTGTGTGAAATCAGGTAAAGAGGGCATGACGCAGACAGGCTATCTCTACCCAAAGGGGCCAGTGGAGTGGAAATGACGAATAATTCATTTTATGGACTGTCAAAACACCCACATTATGGTTACTGATGATAACCACCCAGAGAGCAGAGGGAAAAAGCTGTGTCATCTACTCCATTTGCCCTGCAAGCTCTTCCTGTGAAACTTATTTGCACAAACTCTGCTCTGCTCCTTGTTGTTTTCTTTCCATTTTCTATGTCTTCCGTGTTTTCAGTTTACCCTGTCTTTTGCTAATGCTGTTCTTCCTTATTGCACCCTTTTAAGTCAAATTGTTGTCTGATTTTTCTGCCCTGTTCAGCTTTATTCTTCAGAGAAAAGAGTTTATAAGTCTCCACACCGGTGATAGCTGTGGCTGGAGGCATTATGTTTTGGGTTGTCTGTCCATCCGTACTTAGGGAATATCCCATTTTATGAGCATGAAAGTTCAGCATTGAGCTCAGATTAAATCTTGTTGGTCAAAGGTCACTGTGACCCTGCATCTGTCTCATCATCATGAATGTGATATCTCAAGAACGTCTTTGAAGAATGTTCACTTGGACTTGTGTTTTTGGCTCAAGAATTCATATGCAAATCATAACAGCATTTCACTCAGATGTCTAAGAGGACAAAATTATGAAGTGATGACATCATATATACTAAATGTCAATGGTCAACTTCAATTTGACATTGTAACATTTTGGAAGAAAAAAAACACGTTTCTGGTCATTATTCAACATCATAACTCAGGAACAAAAGGGGAGACATCTGTCAGATACTAAAATACTGACACTAATTTTGGGTGCTCTCCCTGAAACTGTGCTGATTGTATAGATCTTCTGTGCTTCTGGGGGCAAAATGTGTGTGAAGCATCCATGTTTTCACAGACATGGACGTAAACTTCAATTACAATTTGACTGGTGCCCGAATTTGGCCACAGAGAGGACACAAATCACAAAAAGGCAAAAGTACCACTGGTGGATCCCTGTGGTGCTCCATGGTGATGCCTTCCTTTTAGCAGTAAAAAGTTGTCAAGAGAACAGCATTTATTCACAATGTTTAAAATGGATGAAACACCAATATTATTCTTACTCCTTCCACCCCCAGCCTCCATTTGATGGCGAGGATGAAGATGAGTTGTTCCAGTCCATTATGGAGCACAATGTTTCCTACCCCAAGTCCATGTCCAAAGAAGCTGTCTCCATCTGCAAAGGGGTGAGTGGACGTTCTTTGCCATTAGGGGGACATTGTTGATGTTACAAACCAGTTTTTATGGTAACGCCAAATCCAAACATGGTATTCATAAAAGTTTAACATTGTACCTGCTGTAAGTGAGGCAGTTTCTTTCCATTTTTTGTTTTTGTTTAACAAACACATACAGAAAAAATGCACTGTCTGCTTTGAAATTTGCTTCTTCAGTCTTTTGTCCTGTTTAACTAGGACTGCTTTCCCCTGACGGTTTTCCCACCTGGCTGGAAAATCCTGTAAATCAGCATTTTAAGTCCTGTGTCTTTCACGCTCCTCACTGAAGCCAAAATAATTCTTCACGTAACAGGGCTACAAGCTCTTCCTGCTACTTGAACTTTAGGGAGAAAAACTGACAGGCTGTGTCACAGACTGCTGGAAGGCTTCTCTTAGCCTTCTGGAGTCAGACGTAACATATGGGAAGTCTGGTTCCATTTGCTGTAAGAATGAAGAGTTAGGCTTTTTTAAAATCCTGGCTGGGAACTCATCTGCAAGTTCCCTCCTCTTCTCGCTCATTTCTTGTGTCTGTGACTTTCGCATGATTAAATTATTGAAGAAAGATAAGGTCATCCGACATACTTCTGACAAGTATGTCTATAGCTCCATGAGCATGGTGTTTTAAAAGTTTGTTGCATAATCAGTGTGGCCATTTTACAGAGTCTAACATATTCCAGATGCACAGTCATTGTTAGAACAGTGGGCTTACTAACTAGAGTAACCAAGACAGTCTGGGGACTTATATTATCATATACTGTATACCACGGTGAAACTTCAGGGAGGTATGAAGGTATGTAAAATTAGATACTGCCCAAGCCTACTCCTGAAAACCCAAATAACACTGGCACATACAGTATCACATGTCTTGATCACAAAATGCTTTATTTGGAAAAAGGCCTGATTTGAAATGCCCAAAGGAATATGCGGTTTACGCGACCTGTTTCAAATTCAAAAAGTATTCAAAAGTACTCGTAAAAATTGTGGAATATTACTTTGTGTGTAATGGTACTCAGTATATCAGTACAGGACCTAATGCACTAAATTGTTAATCAGCCACAGAGGAACATCAAAGACTCACCTGAAAACCAATCACATCTGTATGCTGTTTTTGTTCCACAAAAAAGAAAAAAAAATCATATTAAGTGATGTTTTTTTTTCTCCTTCCAAGCCTTCAATCTGCCTCCTTTATCGAAACTGTGGTATGACTATTTGGTAGTAGCACCAATCACTCTACACAAACCAGCTTACACATATAAATTGATCAGCAAAGCATTATAGAGCCTAACAAACAGTTGCTCTTATTAGTTAAACCAGCCACAAATAGTCACTATCTCAGTAAGCTATTTTAAGTCAGATCAGTTTCTGGACAAACCCATCCACTGTTATATCAAGTGTAGAACTCTGCCAACATGTATTTAATTGCTAAGAGAGACTTTTCACACTTTGGGATTAAGAAAGATTTTCACAGATCACTCCTCCTTCTTAACTTTCTCTCCATATGTATGTCTGTTTTCTGCCCACTTTGTGCACACATCTCGGAATGACTGTAGACATAATCGAGCTATATATAGTTGTCTGATCGTGATGGCCAAATTCAAAATACAGCGTGTGGTTTGGCATTTCTTGTTGTAGTCCAGCACTGGCTTTGTTGGTGACAATTTTTGATTACATTAAACTGATCTACGATGTGTTAATGAAATGCAGTTTCTGCTGCCATGTGTATGTGGCTGCTGGACGTTCAGAGACAGAGGGGGACAGAGACGTACAGTGGGTCAGTGCAAGTCAAGCAGGCAGATACTGGGACATCGCGACTGTTTTGTCTCCTTTTATGGCAACAGCAGAGGGTTTTCTAAAGCAAATGAAAGTCGAAAGCAACAAAGAAGAAGGATTTAAAAAAAACAAAAAAAACCTGCGTGCTTGGGTTTATTTAGGACACTTACCTAACGGATTCCCTGAATCTCAGTGAAATTTGCAGTCTGCTCCAGTTCACTGCCTCACAGAATAAACAATAAGGCAAAAATCACATGTAGGAATTGTGCATCCTTTGAATGAACTTGATTGGCACTTCGTATGTATATGGTCATCTTAAGGGGAGCTGGTGTACATTAAATATGGACAATTTTGGCAGCTATCACAGTCGCTGTTGACATGAGGACTGTTTGATCATTAAAAATGATTACTGCTGTTTAGCATCAGCAGCGAGAGAAGTGCTTGTAGTCCTTGAAGATACAGTAAGACTAACAGTCAGAAAAAAGATTATAAAGTATGTGTAAATAAAGTTTGCATTCCTTTAAATGTCCAGAAATGCTCACTGGGGTTAGAGAAAAGCACATATTTGTGTATGTGTGTGCATACAAGGAATTTAACAGTGAAAGTGGCAGTTTTATTTCTGTCCAGGGGCAGTGCAAACTCAATGAGCCGTGCAGTAACACGCTTTGTCTCCTTGTCCCTTCCTCAACTCCACTTGTTTCACTTTGTCCGCCTTTTTCCTTTTGCCATCCTTTTCTTCCTCCGTCTTTTTCTTAGCCGAGTGTGTGTGTGTGTGTGTGTGTATGTATGTGTGTAAGTGTTGACCTGGTCTTGGCCCAAGTCCCTGTCTCAGCCCTTGTTTGGCATGGCTGCAGCACTTCCTCTTAATGGATACAGTGCTCGCCAGCAGCCTGGCACACAAAAGACAGGGAAAGGGAGAAATGGAAGAGGTAAAATAAACAAGAGAAAGCATGGTTAGAGGGAGATAAAGAGAGGGAAGAAGCGGAGGAGAATAAGAGAGCAAGATTGGTAGGGAGCAGGAGAGGTGATGTTGGAGAGAAGAACAGATTTTGACAGAAAGCTAAGGCTGATAAAGCAATGGTTAGTCACTAAAGAGTTACTCATTAAAAAGGACAACAACACACAACAATACACTAAATCTGTAGTATGCATAGACTGTATAAAAATAATGGACATAGCCACTTTGATGCCACCTATTGGTTTGTGGACTTCCATTTTGAAGCCTCTAATTTGGCATTTTGGCCATCTTGAAGTTTTAGAGCCAAAAGTTACTTTGTTGTAGCAAGAGGTTGGATCTAATACTAGTGCTACCTCCTAGCTTGGTTAGCATGGTTCATTTACAGCTATAGTTAACTGTGATAATGCTGATGCTAACTTTAGCTAGCAAGATAAAATAAAAAAAAACTGAACATCTTGACAACGTAGAGGATCTAACCAAAAGGTGAATATGACTTCTGAGATGGTGAAAAATATTACAATTTACTTCTATAAAGCGAAAACACTGAAATAGCGAAAGTTACGGCTAAGCCTTTGCCCTATGAATCTGTGGTAATACCATGGTTATATTAACTTATGTTGTCATTGTAGCAGCAACTTGTCAACGTTTTGTCAAGATGGTGCCCAGTTGTCACTTAAAGTGGCCAACCCCTAAGTTTGTATCAGTGTAAGCCTTAATAAATCATATACGGGCAAGTTATATAAATATTCACCCTTGTAAAGTTATCATGAAAGTGGATAATTAGCTATAGAGACCAAAACTTTTTTTTTTATACCAAGCTGTAAATATGTCTTTTCTGCTGTAAAGTTGGACATTTTAATATTAGGGTCTTTGGAAGATTGACTTGCTTCTGGAGTCATCCTTCAAGTGGCCATTTAAGCAACAGCAGTTTCTGGCACTGCTACATTGACTTTATTTTTCAATCCCGGAGGTTGCCGCTTGGTTATATGCAAACATAGGTATGCTTGCAGAGTTTTATTTTGCAGCCATACAGCTAGTCTCTATTTTTAGCAAGCCCATGTATACTGAACAATTCATTACGTTTTAAATAGGTCACAGATGTAGATACACATTAGTCTCAGTAATGGGATGTACGTAAAGGGCATCCATTTCAATGCTGTTGTAGCACGTTAGATAGCTTGTAGAAAATGAGGGTGAGACAGGTACACACAAACATTGTGTTATGAGTGTGAATAATGACAAAGAGGCAAATATCTGCTGTGATTTTACCTTTCATTTGAAAAATTTCACCCTTTCCTAATTTACTGGAATGGATCTCTGGAGCGCTTTGGGAAAAAACAAAAAAAGCATCCAGCGAGTTTTCTGTTGTAATGCCAGCAGAAAAGGTCAAATTTAAGCTCATTTATTATTTGTTCAAGTGTGGTTTGTCTTTGATCAGATGTTTTGCCTTGGTAGATCCCCCGGCTCCCTCAGACTGGAGCACACTAAAGGATGATGTGTGTGTTTCGAAAGCCTTGATGTACTGAATCACACAGTTTTACCTGGCCAGACTCCCTGCTGACTTAGAGACCCCATCTGCTTTGTCTCATACTTTATCACTCTCGTTCGCCATTCTTCTCCCCCTCTCCTCCCCTTTCCCATCAAATCTAACGACTTGATGCTCTCAGCGGAAACAGCAGGGTAACGAAGTTATATACACTTTGTGACCACATGCAACGAAACCTCTTGATGACAGTTCTTGGCGCGGTGCCATTGAGATTCGAGTGCTAACAGTTTTCAGACAGAACAATCAAATGTTCTGCGGGAAATATCAACACCATATTTTCTTCTTTCAGGAGAAAAGCTATCACATTCATGCAAAGTATTTCAAGAGTATAAGTACAAAAGGAAAAAGGAAAAGCTTGAGCATTTGATTGGCATGGTGGCAGGCCAGCAGTCAGTCAATTTCAAGGACATTTCAATGTGCAAGGTGTGTCATTTTAATGGTGACAGCCTTGTGTTTGCAGCAGGATGCTTTCACACCGTCACTGACAGTCGTGTGAACAGCCAGAAAGCTGCAAATGACTTTTTCTTTCCCGTTAACAGCTGTCTGATGTTCTCTGCCAGCTGGATGCACTCCGCTAGTTCAGATGTGGCCCAGCCCATGGCTTGTATATCTTAGGGGCTTGCTGCAGGAAAGCTGGCTTGCAAAAGTTGTGCAAGTAGTTATTCAGCACTAAGAAAAGTTTTTCATTTTCACATGTCATTAATATGGCTGTATCTCTTAAATTATAAGTCAAAAAGAAAGTTCGGTAACGCATTGATGTATTTTTTTTTACACTTTTTGTATCTGCCGCATTTCTGTTCTTATGCAAATTCTACATACAAACAAATGTTCATGCAACCTGACGTCTGAAGCAATGCTGCACTATTAACTGATCACTTAATAGTTACAATCAACTGACTGAAAAAACATATAACTGATGAGAGTGGATATATTTAGATTTAGATAGTGAAAGAACACATCAAACGAAACACCTACACTGGGTATAATACAATCTGATACAATGTGTCACCCCAAAAACAGAGGTTTCTGTTCCATTGTGTCACTACAGCAGGACTGTAAACACTGTACACAAAGAGACAGAGAGAAAGACAGAGAGAGACAGAGAGAGAGACAGAGAGAGAGACACAGAGAGAGAGAGACAGAGAGAGAGAGAGAGCATGTAAACAGAGCTAGCAGCAGTATTGATTGACAGCTTGAATTTTATGAGGTTGCTTCCTTTTTTTCTTGTGCAATAGACAAGTTACCAAAATGTGAGGTAATTTTGAGCTCCTCATCTCACACTAAGTTCTTGAGAAGAGCAAAGCCCAGTTGCTAAAAAAAAGGCCACTCCTAAAGACACACACAGTTACAGCAGCAATTGTCCCTCCAAGTTCTGTTGCAGTAAAAATGGTGGCAAAGATGACTGGAAAGCTGGGATTTTTTTTTTCACCTCACATCAAGCCTAACTTTAGTGGATAGTGGTCCACAACATATTAGGTATGGAATTAAAATGTAGATACAACAGATTAAATTTAGGCCAAACATTTTTATGGATGACTTCTTGTTTTTAGCCAAGAGAATTTCCCAAAATGCCTTTTGCTCTCTGCTTTTGCTATATGATTTTGTTGAGGACTCATGTTTAGATAAGTTAGGAGTCAACAGTCAGTGACAGTATTAAACAGTCAATACAACTGATTTCAAAACAATTATGAATCACTGCAGCCACAAGACATTCTTGAGCATACAATCATGAGTGTCAAAGTGTGATTGCTGAACATGTCACATAATTCGGGAGAACTGCCTGAGCTGGGTGTGAAGGTGTGTATCACAGATATTTAACTAGAGGTGCTGCAGTCTTGCATGCCTGTGTGACTTTGTATGTATGCATGTAGTCATTTAAAGAACAAACACTGTACACCATACCAGGGCATAGAAACCAGCTGATTTAAGCATTAAAACTAGCTCAGTCCAATAAAGAAGCATTTCCATTTTAGAGTTCAGTGTATGAATAAGTCAGTTTTGTCCTTGGACTGTCAATATTGAAACCCACCTGTCTCTCTGTCTGTCTCCAAGGCTTCTCTCCGTTCTTTAGCTATTCATTCAGGACATATCACTGTACTGACGTGGGAGTGGTAATGCAGATTATTTATGCAGATAGTATAACTATTGAAATTCCATATATACACTCACAATAACAAGCAGCTAATCAGTAATTCTGCTCCAATATCAGTAGGAATTGCTTTAATGCATTTAAAATAGGCTCGTTTTTTTCCTCCTCCAGCCCAGCTCGTGTTCTGTTTATGCAATCTGCAAGAATTTACAGGCCCTCTAACAGTAAACAAACATTTAAATTACTTTAAATTTGCGAAACATTACTTGCATAATTATGTTTAAGTAACACCAGTGGGCTTCTACATAATATAACAATGACAGATTTTGTTGTGTTTCCTGTGGGTGCTTTTTTATTATCTTGGTTTGCTTTTTTATAAAGTGTAAACTTTGTGCTCATGTGATTGGAAGTGGCAGCAGTTCTCTCAAGGCAGAAGAAGCAGAGGGATGGGAAAAAACTATTATATCACTCTTTTTCAGACCCATCTGTTAAGCTGTCACTTACTGACCTAGAAACAAGGTGGAATCACATTACAAAACACATCACTGACAGAACACAGAAGTGGGAGAAACTAAGTGTGGGTTTTCCTCATACACTAATAGCGATTGCTTTTTGAGAGATAAATCCAGTTGCTAATGTACATTGTTTTACTGTGAACTGAAAAAATTAAAATCTAAATCTCTGAAAGTGAAAATGTGCCTCATTTATGTAAACTTAATGAAACTGAAGAAAGGGAAAATGTTTTCCTCATTGGGGTACTTAATGACAGTGCAATTTAAAGGCTCTTTGTTCTGACTTCATGACCTCCTTTTTGTTTCTTACTATGAGCAGTTGATGACCAAGCACCCATCCAAGCGTCTGGGATGCGGCCTTGAGGGAGAGAGGGACATCAGAGAACACGCCTTCTTCAGACGTATCGACTGGGAACGCCTCCAGAACAGGGAGATACAGCCGCCTTTCAAGCCCAAAGTGGTAAGTACTGTGCACATACACTTTTACATTTGGTTATAAGTGTCTTAGGGTTTAATTTACACTTCATAGTCTAATTAAGTGTGAAACCACTTGGTGTAATTACTGTAACTAATGTCACGGTGATTAGTAGCCTCTCTCACATGAGTTTAGCCTTCATTAAAATAAGGCCATGTTCCCCATTACACTTGTCTGTTCCTGTCACAAAGGGAATGTTGCACCTTCGAGCTCTGTTTTCATCTGGTGCAAGGTGCAAAGTGCAGCACTGTGGCAGCAAAGAGGCATTTTCTTGAGATGCAGTCATTTCCTTACTGAGTCCTGTTAAAAATATTATGCTATCGTGTAAAATCTGAACTACATTTGGATGAAAACATGAATTCAAAAAAGCAAAGTATTCTGCCACAATAATACCTAAATTGCACCATCACTCACTGCGCATAGCACACTTGACTGCACTTTGCATCATCCACCAAATTAGCAAGCTTTGGGGCAAATTCACAAAGACTGATGGCACAATGAATTGCATATCAATTGCAACCGCTATCTGCCCCGTCTCAAGGTCACAGAAGATAATGCACAAATGATATTAAAGTGCAAATGCGCCCAAAAAGTTTTGCAGGTGAGTGCGAATTGCCCTGTTTTGCGTGTGATTGCATCTATCCATGTTGCGAAGTTTAAAAGTTGCCTTTACCAAGAACACAGTAGACAGAACAGTGGTGAAAAGAAAAAGAAGAAAATCATATTGTGAGCTTCAGGTCCCGACTGACCAGGTGCAGAGGCTCATCTGGCGTGACGATGGCTTCACCTGGTTATAATCATTGCAGCCCAAATCACTGGAAGTTCTGGGCTTGACACCCTTGATGAATGTGCTTCAATTACCATCAACTATCTGAGGATGCTAATAATTTCACTGTAATTGCGTGTGGCTATTAGTGATGATTGTTGTTAATTGGACTGCCTCTGCAGTGTAACTCATTCGCATTAAAAGGGGTCAAGGATCTTTATTGTGCAGGTTTAGCAGCTGCAGAATCTGTGCAATCCATGTATGAATTCTCCCATTTGTTTTTCTTTCTTTTGTCTCTCTTTGCCTCAATGCCATTAGTCCTGGTGCATTTATTCTCTTTGGCTTTACCAAGGTTGTGTTTCATTGGGCCTTTCAGTCATGATCTGTTATTTTAAGAAGCTCTAAAAACATTGCTTGCACTTAAAGAACAGTGCCATCCTCTTATTTTGTGCCATTCAGCATCCTATCTTTGTGCCATAAAGCAATCCTCAGTTGTCCCCTCAAATTTAGCACAATGTTCAATGCTTTTTTTGTCCAGTGGTCTTGATAGTCTACAGAAATTCTTCTTTCATTTTGTATTAATGTGGCAAAGGCTAATCGATGTCAGTATATTTTAACTGATTTATTACCCCCTCTTAGAGTATGCATTCAACACAATACAGGTAGAAAAAGACAAGTGAACAAATATAACTTCATGAACTTCTACATCGAAACAAACATGTACAGATGTCATCATCACTACAGGACAAATCTTTCTTAGCAAGACATTTTATGCCCCTCTTTACTTGCCTCGGAGAATGTGTTTTGCTGTTTGTTTACTAGCTGCAGTACCTCAGCCTTTAGTCAGATTTGTTAGGGAACCTTATTAGTTAAAATGTCTCTAGTTACTGTCCTTAACTACGGTCATAGTGAGTTTGTGTGTTACGTTGACAGTGTTCAAATAAAATGAAACAGGTAGTGTATAATGTAGCAGTACAGACAAAGTTAGTTCCAAGTTATGTAATGTGTTATACATCGACTGTTTTGGAATGTCAATGAGATGCTTAAAACAAGATTTACACAAAAATATTTCATGTCTTTACCTCATGCTCAAGCTTGTACCTAAATCTCAACTGCCCAAATATTTTCAAGAACCACCATCCCCAAGCAAAGCACACACACACACACACACACACACACACACACACACACACAGAGAAAATCCTTATCTGCACATGCCATATTTTATGGTGGGGTCACTCTCCTCAAGGCTTCCATTAACGTTACATCCAATATCATTTAGGGCACTTAAAATTCACTTTATCACTCTGAGAAATCCTTCTTGTTAATATTCTAAAACTTGCCATAAAAAATGTCACATGTCTTGAATATTTATACATATCATGGAATATTATAAAATTTTAAGTTTCAATGTACACAATTTATTGCACCACTTTTTAGTGTCTAGTTGGAGTTGATAGCATATTTTGTGGAAAATTTCAGGAGACGACTTGTAACAAAGTTAAACGAATCACGCTGTAACGTTATGTAACGTAATGTAACGTTACTTGCATACGTCACTTAAATTATGTAACAAACATACTTATCTGAACCCAAACCATGACCTTTTCTTCAAAAAGTTTCCTAATGTGCACTTGCAAGTTTTACTTACTAACGTGTTTAAAACTGCCACTGTTAGTATGTGCACCTTTTGCTGGTCTTCTCCAAGGTTTTATATGTTATTTTGAGAGTCGTTGCCTAGTGACCTATTCCATCATTTAGGTATGATTGTGTGTTTGGGAAAAAAACAAGCATCTCTTTTGTAATTTAGCTGATTCCTTTTTTTTAATTTCGTCAGATCATAGTCACCCAGCTTCAGAAAATTCTATTCTTAAGTGGAGCGAACCATGACAGTTGTTAGCAGTGTTCAATTCTAGACAGTGGTGGATATAAGAAAGTAACCATATTGCATATTCTCGCTTTGATTGAAACTCAACTTGCTGTTGATGGTGCGTCAACATTTGATGTCTCTAGTATAATTACATACACAACCATTTACCAAGATGGTATAGTTGCCTTTGATGTACAACAGCCATCCATCCATCCCTCCATTCATTCATTTCCTGTATCTGCTTATTCTGTGTAGAGTGACGAGGGTCAAGAAGTAGTACAGACCAAGAACAGGTCGCTGTAGTATTCCAGGGCTTCTCTGAGGCTTCAGTGTAGAATAATTCCACTATTACTGCACAAGCATCACACAATCACACCTCCACCAGTACATACGTCATAGATGTGTTGTTGGCACTCCAATATGCTTTGGGGATTTATAGTAAATGACCGTTGCCATTTACTAGAAATATTTACATTAGGTCTCACCATGTGAAGGTGGCTGTATCATAGCGGATATATTCATGTGTGTTGAGATAGCTGATGCAATCTGAATGCAGTCCTTTGTAACATTCCTATTAGGAGTCGCTGACAGTGCCCAGGAATGAGGAGAATGTAACATGCACAGAGGAAGTTACACCATTGGTGTTGTCCACCATTCATTTCAAGACGAATTTCAGAGTTTTAAATGATTTCACAATGACGCAAAAGAAGTCTGGATTAAACCGATATTATATACTTGAGTTTTGTGAAAACATAAAAAATTATATGGTCGACAGTAAAAATAAATAAATAAATGAAATTGGGGCGCTTGCTCAATACATAGAAGTTACTTTAAACACCTCAGTTTGCAACATAATACTGCCTTGACATGACACTTTTGTATGGTCAAAACACAGCTGCAGGCGCAGGCTACTTATGGCATGCATTTTATGGGCCATAAATAATTTCAAAGCCTCTCATATGAATGTATAAATAATGTAACATCTATATATTATGAATGCATATCTCATATAGCTTACACTTTGCTGCACAGTGAGGGGTAGTTTTGAAATCCCTTGGGATTACACATGATCATGCAGAGCACACACACTTTCTCCCTGTGTCTTTCCATCATTTGCCCTCAAATATACGAACAGACAGTCACTGAGTCCATATAGAGTGTGTTTCTTTAAAAACAAAACAAAAAAACAACAGGCAACAGAGATGAAGTAGGTCACTCAGTGTCTTGTGTGTGAGTGTGTCTGTCTGTCTGTGTGTGTGTGTGTGTCCTTTACACATTCAGTTTAAATATTGTAGTTCTCTTCTGTTTCAACCCTCAAGGGCTCCAGTTCATCTAATAAGGTGAATCCTGACCTCTTTGTCCATGTAGTCCCCCGCTGAGTGGACATGCTGGGTGTCCTGGAAATGCTGTGTGTGCTTTGTGTGTGTATGTGTGAGTAAATGTATGTATGTGGGAAGGTTAAAGAAACTGAAGGTTAACAGAGATTGAGAAAAGCAGGGGAGGAAGATTTCCTTGCATGTACGCCTTGTCTCCCTGTGTCTACTTGCTGCATATGTGTGTGTGTGTGTGTGTGTGTGTGGGGGGGGGTGGGGGGGGGGGGGTTCATTGATACTCGGAGGGAGAGAAGAAAGCTTCTGCACTTGTATATTTGTCCACGCTGAAGTTGCAAGGAGGTGGATGCATGCAAACGGGCATGTCCTTTTGCATGCTTGCATGGGTCTGGTTTCTGACGCAGAAAAGGGTGAAAGATGAGGAAAGACAGTGGGAAACCATTGTTGAATGCTCTCTGTTTCCACCATAACCTGCTCTATAATGATCCATCCTGTCCATCTCACTGTGCCATGTAGTGCAGCACTGTTTCTGAGTCCATTATCACCAAATGGCTGTCATCATAAACCTCCCTCTCACCCCTCACCAAGTCTAACCCTGCCTCTCTAATCCACTCCTCCTCCTCTTTCCTTGTGCCTCTATCCCCGCTCAATCTCACTTCATCCGCCTGTGACAGCTGTGGAATTGCAATCAATACACCGGCTGCACCCAGCTGAGACATTTAAACCATCTGTGTTTATAGCACCAGGGCTTCAGACAGTGCGGAAGACACAACATTGTGTAGTAGAACGAGTGTCAGTGCAGGCTCGATTTATTGTCAATACATACTTACAGTACTGGATGCTGTCACCGTGCAGGTAACAAAACATAATTAAATGCCAGCCACATCCAGCGAGCTGTGCAGGCATGAAATCAGACAAATTTTTAAAGTAAAATGCCCTCGATGGCCACGTGTTTCACACCCACTTGTGGATGGCAGAACATCCTTATGGCTGAAGGGAGCAGAGAGGGATGCAGAAAGTAGGTCAGATAGGAAGCTGCTGATTGATAGTGATGGGAGCAGTGAATGAAGGGAGGGCGAGAAAGAGTGGGAGGACTTATTCACTGCACAGAAGTCTTGGAACAGTGTCCAAGGAAGGGATGCCTGATGGGATACTTGGACACTCACACTCACACATGCGCACACATGCACGCACGCATGCACAGACACACACACACACACACACACACACACACAGAAAATTATGGCAATATGGATGAGTTGTGACTCACTGTAGCTGTAAGAAAATGAGAGGCACACAGTGTTGCAACTTGACTGAGCATGTCTGCCTTTTCTCTTTTAATTAAAGGACATAAAAGGGAGCATTTTCAGTTTGTTTATGTAGTTATTTTTGATATATTTAGTTATTTATTTAATACGTAAAACTGGGAATCGGTGAGAATCCTGCAATACAATGCATATCACGACACAGGAGTTACGACTCAGTATATTGCGATACTTTAAGCAAGGTCATATATTGTAATTTTTTTCTAAATCTAATTTTAGGAGCTAGCATTGTGCTTTTTATTACTCTGCCTATAACAGAGGCCTGTGCTCTTTGTGTTAACGCTAGGAAGAGTGTGCAGTTTTTGGATGTAAAACGGACCCTGGAACTTCCTTTTCGAATCTATAAAAATGCACATTGCAGCAGATATTATTGTATGTTTCACAAACACTAATACTGTGTCAGCCACTGACAGTTAGCCTACAAGCTAACAAGCTAACAAACACAAATGATAAAAGATACTAATCACACTTAGACATTCTGATATGTCTGCAAGTCGCAGATTTGGAGCACAACTGATTCCTCGTTTTAGTCTGGGTCTGACTGAGGTTTAAACATGTACCAATAAATCTCTCAGATGTTTCCTCTAATGCTAACTCTAGCCATCATGAGCGCTGGGGTTAGGGTTAGGGTTGGTCAACCTAGTGCAAGTGGAACTACTGCCATTACTGCAGGCAAATTTCATAATGAAGGAGAAAGAGTTGATCTGCTTGAAGAACCTTTTCAGTTTTTATAACATACTTATGTGCGAAAACCATGTTAAACAAAATAGTAGTATTAGCGTAAGTGTTTTTACAAAATTTAAAACGTGTCCGGAGAGGAACTGTAAAAGCATGTGGTCATTTAAGGTTCTGGTTTAATCTTCATGCTTTATGCACCAATAACCCTGTGGATTCAACAGTGCTTTGTGATTTTCTCACATTGCAAATTCATGAAAAAGGGCACTGAGAGTGGTGTGGTAGATACATCCCACATAGTGCAGAAAAACATGTTTGTTAAAATGTGAAATATATTAAAATTCCACGCTGCTTTGAAACACCTTACTTTCCTACTCTGCGCTTAGAAATTCTGCCTTATGTTCATAAAATATTTTAAGTTTAAATGACTGATGTCCCTCTGTTATCCATTCACTGCTGATGACAAGCCAAGGATTCATCAAAACAAAGTAAGATGTTCAGTAGATTATGACAAAAACAGATAACTTTCCATGCCAGCGACTTTAGAGAGATGAAGGAAGAGAGAGAGTCATGGCACAACTCTTATTGGAGACGGGCGCTCATTTACCATACTAAGTAGCTGAGTGTTCTTTTAATATGCTTGAGTGCAGAGGCGTGCGCGTCTGTATGTGTGCGGAGAGAGAGAGGGAGATTAAAGATGAGAGAAAGTAGGTCAAAAACCCATGTAGGACACTGTGTCACTGTGTATGGGAGGATGTATCAACAGCATAATAGCTTTGGTCTCACCCCATAAGGGTTGGCTGAATCTCAGGATGAGAAAATAGGAGATGTAAGGCCTACGCTGCGGTTTCTCCAAAAGGCCAAGTTTGTGTGTATCTGGAAATATCACAAAGGCAGTGGGGCAGATTTTAATAACCATGGTTCATAATCTCATTTTCTCCTTTTGATCTTGTTGGGCTAATCTTTTGAGCTTCGTTTATCGTATGAGAACAGCTATTATGAAATAGTTTTCAGTGTCTTCGAGGTCCTGTATTTGTAATGTGATGCTTTTTCACACAAAAAACAATGTCTTGGTTTTTATATCACAAATTATTGCAGAAATTCAATAGTTAATCCAGATTAATTGCATTTTTAATTAGGTTTTCAATTCCATTATTTTGCATTTCAAAACAGTTTTGAAGTCCTTATGACATAACAAGGTAAAGCAATTTTTACCAGTCTTGATAAGGAATCAAATGACAACAAAAAACTGCATGGCACTAATATAAAACAGGCATGTTAGTAAAGGGGAGATTTGTGGGTACCCATAGAACCCGTTTTCATTCAGATATCTTGAGGTCAGAGGTCAAGGGACACCTGTGAAGAGACCATATCGTTTTTACATCGTCCAAATTTTGCCTAACTTTGAAGTGCTATTTATCCCCCTTCCTAGCAAGCTAGCATGGCATTGTTAGTGCCGCTGGATTCATTGGGTCTTTTTTCATATGATACCAGTATGATCACTCTTGGTTTAAAACACAGCCCAGTAATGTCTTTTAAAGACAGCAATATTGGCCTGAGAGTAATGGGATTAACAAAAAAAAAAAACACTTTATGTATGGACGTGTGATATCTCAGGAACACCTTGAGGGAATTTCTTTAAATTTGGCACAAACATCCACTTGGAAACAACAATAAACTGATTAGATTTTGGTAGTCAAAGCTAAAAGTAAAGGGGACCTTGCGTCCATCTTGTTCTCATCAGACTGGATATATTGTCAAGAATTACTATAAACAAAGTAATCGCTCATCGACTTCAGTTTCATTTTTGGCTGGTAGGTATAACATGAACACATCCAAATGCTACAACAGTTGGGTTCCGTTGGGTTCAGACTTCCACGTTTTCACAGAAATGGATGGTAATCCAGTTGTGGAGGTAATTCTAGTTTTTACTTTCAACACTCAGTACCCTGAAAAGTAATAAAACATGCTAAGTCCCACAACCTTTCTGTTAAGGCCCTGACACACCAAGCAGATGTTTGGCCAGTCGGCCTTCATAGCCAGTGGTTATTTAATGTTGATTTGATTTGTTCAGGGCTTAAAAAAGAAAAAAAAGGCTTGGACCAGAATATATAAATAAATCTAAATGAAGCATGTTTTCCAAAATAATGTCCAAACACTCAGCATTGTCAGTCTGGCAGCTGAAGCTCCATCCAGCATATGCTTTGCTTTATACATGGGTAGGAATATCACTTGAGAGCAGAAGCCTGGTGTCGCAAGGTGTAAACTGTTCTGTGATCCAAAAAAGGCACATCTTGGTGCTGGCAATTGTCGGTGGAGGTCAGAGTGGAAAATGTGTCTCTTCACTTGAGCGAGATAGTCAGTGATGGATAGAAGAAGACAAGGATATGGGGACACACAGGAGTTGAAGGATGCTGGAGATTACCCATCAGGTTTCTGCTGTGTGGGAACAAGAGAGTACATTCAGAGACAAACACACACACAAACACACACACACACACACAAACACACACAAACACACACACACACACACAACACACACACCTCAAAGTGTATGTCCTGCCTTCTATCCACTCTGACAGGGTGGTAGTGGCTTGGAGTGGATGTCACCTGTCGGACATTTATAAAACACACAGACACACACTGTAGAAAACATCTGTGTCTCATTGTTTTTATGTCCTGCTGTGTTCACTATCCTTAAATCACCCGACATGTGTTGTCTGGCCTTACCAATAAAAAATAAATTAAAAAAAACAGTAGAATGAAATAAATATAGAAATGTCTGTACCTTCATACCACAGCTTGACAAACACAGCCAGACATTCAGAAACACAAACAGACTGACACACACAAGCAGTTGTTAGCACACTCATGGATGCACTGACGCTCACATAAAACACAAACATACACACACATACACACACACTTACATGTCTTGTATGTGAATGTAGGGCAGCAGTGGATAAGGACAATTAGTCACAAGTTAGTCAAGAGTTTCAAAGCCAGGTCACAGATGGGTTTGAAGTCGTATACCAACAATTGAAACTGATTGGAAAGGACTGAAAAATAATGAAGTTATGTCTCATGACATCTATAAAAACTGCCTTTTTCACGCTTTCTTCCAAAACAAATCTTCTCAAGCTGTGGATAAGAGGAGGTCTAACATGGAGATTGCTGTTTTCCCGTACTAGATCAAACTCTGTGTGAGTGACTGTTAACTCTAAAGCTCGGCATACACAATGCTATTTTAGCCTGTTTCTGACCCGATTTTTGAGCCGTACGACCAAATTTCATCTGTCAGCTGTCTGGTGTTTGGATGAATTCTTGACATGTCTAAAATTTTGGTGTGCAGTCATCATGGTCTTGCACAGTTGAAGCAAAGTTACGAGTTGATTCTTCCATGTTAGTGACTTTTTTCTCACTTCGCCTGTTGGGATGTGGCAAACAGACCATCTGAAAGTGCAATGGCCTCATGACGTGTCACATGGACAGAAAATATAGAGGCCAGGTTGGTTTGTGGTAACAGCATATATACTTCTTTGAAGCTTCTTCCTCCTCAAGACCGACACGCCCAAGAGTAACATTGGCAAAAATGCATTATTGTGAAATGTACTAGTGTGTCATAAAAGACCTCTGCTAGTAAACAAATGTCTGTCTGCCTTTCAAAGCATTCGAACAAATCTTAAGTGACAACTGTCAAAGACCAGAAACGGTCACCAGGCCGTCTTATTGTGTTTTACACATATAGTGTGAGAACATCAATAGTGAACTTTGGCTTTATGTAGCATACAATTTACTTGTATAAGTAGGAGCTGAAATTAAACAACATTTTTTGAAATCGTTCAGTGTATGACCACCTTTAAAGAGTGGAGGCAATCATTGGTGTTCAGTCAGTAATAATATCAGTTATCATCAAGAAAAGGGACAGATGTTTGAGAATATCTGACTTTTTAATCCTTCACACTGTTTCTTAGTAATACCTGCAACTTTGAAGCAATGTTTGATGAAAATATTGCCTTTGCAGTGACAGCAACAGTTTGACTTTTATGCACTAATGTTGATGTCTATGGCAACAGTGCCAAAGGTGCTGTCCTCTCTCCATCCTCCTCTCTTTCTATTCAAGCTCTCCCTGTGTCAGAGCCCTTCGGCATTTGGCTGCACAGAGTCGGCTATTCTCACTGCCAGCTGCAGATCAGTTGCTCCTAAAGGAAAGTGAATGCTTATTAAGTAGGGGTGTGAATCTTTCAGTATCTCATGATTCAATTTGATTTCGATTTCAATGTCAATTTCAATTCTTGGGGTCACGATTCAATTCAGAATTGATTCTCAATTCAAAACAATTTCCGATTCAAAATCAATTCCCGATTCAAAATATAGGACGTATAATTTCAGGATCTACTCCAGTCTGTTTTGCCAGTGGCATATTATGTTATGAAAGGAAAGTGTGTATGAAATTATGGAGGTTTTATTATGTACAAGCTTTTTTGTTGTAGAAAACCTTTCTCCCAAGTGTTATTCTAGTTGTATAATAAACTATAGTTATTATAGTTCAAAAAAATGGACACACTTTTTTCGAAAAAGTCCCATTCCATATTCTGTGCTATTCTGCAAAGCAGCTCCTATCTGTGATGCTGCAGAGGGCCACATCACACTCCTGACACTTCAGAGAGGGGCCTGGTTTTCCTGCCTGCTCTGCCTGCAGTGAACACAGAGTTTACATCCATATGAGGCCCTGCTGCTTGTTAGACTGTCTCCTGATTTACCCTTATCTCATTATTATCATTATTATTATTATTAGTAGTAGTATTATTTTAGTATTAGTATTAGTATTAGTAGTATTAGTATTAGTATTAGTTATTAGTATTATAAGGCTACCAGTGTTTATTCTAATGCACGAGGCGCTACCAATAACACAGAGCGATAGATACGGTAGGATTTGGCAATCACAGTGCAGTTTGCTCCAGATGACGTATGGTGTACGTAGGCGGATACAAAGCGCAGGGGGCCGTCTTCCGATTGGTCGACAAGATCGAAACAAACCTCTGACCTCTCCAAAGGAACTCTGGGGAAACCAATATGGCGTTTAGCATCGATGCTAATGTACTTTTATCATCGAAATATGGATAAAATATATACGGAAGACACCCAATATCGGATATATCATTATGGATCTATTGAACAAGCTCCTTAAAAACACCTGAATTCCCAGGCTGGATACTGAGGCTTCTGAAAGAGCTACGATGCGGATCCTTCTGAACGGCACAGCCGGCAGCTTTCACCGGTGAGAAACAAGTAAGACGATCCGACAAACGGTCTCAAAATTATCAAGACAATTTTAGAGGGTTAAGAATATAATCGATGTTTAGGATTTTCTTTATCCATTCTGAATCGTCAAAAACGAGAATCGGGATTCTTATGTGAATCGATTTTCCCCACCCCTAATGTAAGGTGCCGCACTGGGTTTTAGTGTAAAGTATGATTACGTTTGTGTATTATTGTGTGTATTATTGTGTGTTTTGCAAGTGCATGCATCACTGATGAGGATAGAGAGGGATGTAAAGTATGGCCCCTGTCTCTTTCTTACTCGCTCGCTCTTTCTCTTGTACGCTGCTTCTTCATTTCTTCTTGGTCTTATTCCAGTAGAGATGATCGAATAAATGAATAAAAACCTTATGAGTTTTCTTTTCTTTATAATAGTGTTACAAACCATTTTATTGAGTCTTAGCAACCTAACTGTTAAACTTAGTCTAAGATTTTTTGTTGCTTTATCAAGAGTAATACATTCTTATGATGCATTTATTAACATTGAACTGCAGCCACTGGCTCTAAAGCAAAATAAGTGCCTTTTGATATGCACTTTGATGAATGTCGCTAGACGTTTAAAGTACAATGCTGATGCAGAGTTGCATTTGAATCAAACACTTTAACCAGGTATGGCTTGTCAATCATGACAAATGGACCTATCTTGTTACTTCTCTTTTAAAAATAAAAATGGTAGGAAGGCATTAGAGCTGGGTAAGAGTACCTGATACTGTGCCAAGTATTATTAAAACTTTTCCTCCTTTTGCACCTTGATCCAAAAAAAAAAAAAAAAAAAAAAAAACCTCCACTATTTGTATGGTTTCGCCCACAGCCAGCAAGGTTTGAATGTGATTGAATGCAACATTTGATTTGTTCACTACCTCGGGAACTTTAACAAAGGCAGTCTGCGCTGTGGTGAAGTACAGTGGAGTTTATTTGGCAGAGTTGGCAGTTCAGCTTTCCAAGATGCCACCAAATCGTTCAAAAGTATTTGTTGCAGTTAAAGTAGTTAATGCTTCAATTTGCATAATTAGGTAGAGAAAAGGGGGATCATTGGAAGGACTCTACTGGTATAGGTATCACCTAAAGGGTTCTGGTAATGGTACCACATGGTATTAGAATTTTTCAGACAATACCTGATCCTAGTCGGTACTAAGACACACTGGCGTTGTTTTTGTTAGAGAGTGCCCTTCTGAGGAGATCATCCATAAAAGCTAATCCTTAGAAGATACAGATGGCCCCAAGTGGCAGGAGCACGATCTCTGCATGCAAATATACAGCACCATAAATGAGATTAGCTTGGAAAGAGGTGAAGCGGTTGGTTTCCATGTTCTTTGGTCTTCTGGTCATGATAGAAACGGTGATTAGATAAAAAAGCATAAAGACTTTGGTGTAGTGTTTTAACAGGATCTGGTTGTGTGTGCATCAGCATTTCAGATGACTGAGCCTCGCGAGATGTTCTCTCACTCTAGTTTGAGTAAATAAGTCACGCAAATGCAAATGTCAGTTATCTCACATAACTTTAATATTGAACTGTTACTTGATTGTCATGGAAACAGGACATACCTGCATTACACTATTTCAACTTCACTGAAAAGACTGTCTTTTATCATAAAAGTGCATGTTAAGTTTGATATGTTTCAGTCAGGGGGAATATCATTACCGCAACAAAATGAGATGCATGAGCATGAACATGTACGGCTTTACTTTGCTAAGAAATCCTCATTAGTGCAGATTCACTCTCCGTGTGACATGATGTGTTTCCATATCTTTGATTTCATTTGATTATCTTCTCATCACACAAAAATGGAAAACACGTTTGATGTCTTCTGTGAAACACTGACGGAAAGAAGGAATCACGTCATTCTTCTGTAATGCAGCACCTTCATCTGCAGAAATAAAGGCGCTGCATCACAACAGGTTACGAGGTCAGAACAAATACAACATGCCTTGTTGCAGAGGTCCTGAAACCGTTTCCTCTCATAGAATCAATCCTGGGCTTTTGTTTACTGGAAACTGTGTTGCTGTTCCACAGCTGTGTCGATGTGGCTTTGGTATTCAGAAGGGTGCACTGCGATTCAGGTGAATGAGATGTAGAGCATGTAATCTGATGTTGTTAACCCATTACCGCATGTAGAAGAGGGATGAGGCAGGGATCAGGTGTGAAATGTTCCTCATTTTTATGTAGGCCGGGGGAACCAGGTGAAAATGCATTTTAGTTAGTCAACAGGTTGATGTGGGAGACATCAGAAATGTTGCTTGTTGTAATTGTCCATGCACACTGTTGAGTTGCCCAGCCCGGTGTGATTTTAGTAAAGTCAGTGGTGATGACAATGATATGGTGGTACTGAGGGTCAAAACACGACGTTTCACAAAACACAACAACATTTTAGAAAATACAACCACATTTCATTAAACGTGACATTTCAGAAAACGTACCTACAATTCAAAAAACACAACCACATTTCAGAAAACAAAGCTACAATTCAGAGAACACATTTTTCAAAATACTAGATTTCACAAAACACAACCGCATTTCACAAAACATAACAAAATTGCAGAAAACAAAACTACAATTTGACAAAATACATTTCACAAAACACAACCGCATTTTACAAAACAAAACTACATTTCAGAAAACACATTTCAAAAAACAAATAATTTCACAAAACACAACATTTCACACAAAGTGATAACATTTCAGAAACACAACCACATTTCACAACACACAACATTTCAGGAAATATATTTCACATAACATGTTGTTGTGCTCTGTGAAATGTTTTTGTTTTTTTTGTCATTTTTGTAAAATGTTGTTAAGATTTCTGATATGTCATGTTTTGACCATCAGGGACATCGTTAAATGGTCCTGACTGATGATGCTTGATGATGATGCGTGTCCTGTGCTTTGGGCTAATTTGCGAAAAGTTCCAAAACGTTGAAAGAAATTCTGCTGCTGAACGTCTCTTGCCTTCTCAGAATGGCCATGCGCTCACACACACATTTCAGCCAGCGCTCCAGTTTCCCCATGTCTGTCCCATCTTGTCAGTCTGCTTGCACTGTTTGTTATTCTACATTCCTTATGTCTAAACATGTCCTTCTTCTGTGTCTCTTTTCTACAGTGTGGCAAAGGAGCAGAGAACTTTGACAAGTTCTTCACACGCACCCAGCCCCAGCTCACACCGCCGGATGAGCTGGTTATCGCCAACATCGATCAGGCTGAGTTTTCAGGGTTCTCTTTCATCAACCCACAGTTTGTACACCCGTCACTCATGAACAGCGTATGAGACGGATGGGGAAGCATCCCTGAAGAACCTCCCTGCTCACTGCCACCCTCTCAAAGCAACCGCCAACCTAACATATGACCACAATGTGATCAAGGCCCCCGTAAACCTTTATGTGTTGGAATTATTCGCAAGCAGCATTCTGGGACATGCATGTTTGTCCTGTACAATATATTTGACAGCATAAATTCTAAAGATCAAGTTCTCGGCCATCAAAAGAAATAATTTCCTTTAGAATAATGATGAGCATGTACTGCAGATAAGGATGTCCCTCTTTACCGAGGCAATTAGTATTGAAGGTTTACCATAACTGGAGGCACTGAGACAGAACCTTTACCTACAATCACATTTAATTGATTCTGGAAAAGGTTTTCATGCTTAGAAATAGATTAACATTATGGTCTACAGATCTAGTCGGTGGGTCATAGTTTGTTTCCATGTAGATAATTATCACAGTAAACCATAGTTATTATGTGGTGACTTGAGAAACACTCACATAAGGCAGCGTAGACTATAGCCAAATATGAAGGACAGGCGGTGCAGGCATTGAAACAGAACCTTGTGAGTCAATGTTTCCTGTATCATGTTTACATTTTTTTCCCCTTTTTTAATTCATGGTTGACGGTATAAAATTCTATTTTAGTCCGATTTGACTCTAGCCGGTCTCAACTTCCCGTGTGCGTAGCAATTCAACTAAAAATGCACAGTTAGATGATGTGCAGCCTGTAAAACTGCAAATACGTCAGACATAAAGGTATGAAAGTGTGTCAGAGTTGGTTCCAATTTGTCATAACTTAGTTTCTTAGCTTAACTGCTATTGTGCTGTTTCACCTGCTTTTAGGGCTGGGCAATGAGGAAAAAATCAAATATCATTATGTTTTTGACCAAATACTTTGATGTTGATATTAGCAATGATACTTCAGGGTTGACTATTGGTTGCCTGATATCAGATAAAATTGATACAGTCAGCTTGTTAAAATCTGCTTCCATCTTCAGTCTGACATTGCTTCCACTCCAACCAGTTAGGGTATTAAGTCCACATTGCTGCATAGCCATGCCACCCTCCTGTTTGGTCGGGGTTTTAAGAGAAACTACAATGTTGGCCGATATTATGAAGACATGTTGATTTTGAACACAATAACTGCGTTTGTCCCGTTCTTGGCACTAATTGGCTAATTGAGTGCCCTCACAGCTCTCATTGGTCAGTTTATATTTTCTAACTTTTCTAACGAAGCAGTTAACTCAAACTAACTGGAGTTGGCAGATTTAAAAGTCTGGACCCCGGCAAGAATATTGGTGCTTTCATAAAATATGTACAGAGTGAGACTTTTGATGCATAATCATGAGTAATGAAAATATAATGAATACAAATTTGGTTAAAGCAAATAATAAAACAGCTTTAGCACTCTGGTAAGTTCATCATTTTACTGTAATGCAGCCATTAAAACTCGGAAAAGACAACATGTATGATATCGAAGATCTAAGACGGTATCTAGTGTCATATCACAATATCTGTATAATATCAATATATTGCCCAGCCCTACCTGCTTGTAAAAGTAATGATTCACGCACCTATTTTCTAGCCCTGCTTGAGCTGCAGATTGTATACTTCCCTTGTTAGTAAATTTGTGGACACTATGTGGACACACAGTAATCAGTTTAGTATGTGGGCAGTGGTAGGACATTCTTATATCTACCTTAGAATAAAAAAATCAAACCTAAAACGTTTACAGTTTCTCATGATATAACATTAGTCAGTGTTAACCACTGTCTCTGTCCCATGCTACGCCCATATCTACAAAACCTCCCGTTGGTCATAAATGTCTCAGAAAATCGAACCACATTTTGATAAACTGTTTGTTTTTTGGAAATAATACTATGTCATTGTGTATTAACCATTTAATGTTATACTGCATACAGTATCATGCCCTTGAGCGTAGATGAAACACATTAGTTTTTTTTAGAGGCAGAAGTTGCAAATCAACAGGAGCATTTCTTCTGCCAAAGCTTTGTTGTCCTCAGAACAAAACTCATCCCTCATTAGGAGTATGTCGACACAATCATTATGCGTTAAATCACCTTTTTCAGCATCCCTTTTCATTTATTTAATGTCTTTAAAAATAGATTCATTTTTACTCTCATTTCCTTTTGTGATCTCATACATTTTTTTCCATTATATCAGATTCATATTTTAAAGCATCTACTATCAGTGCATAACTCCTTTGTAAATAATCATGAGTTATTTAAAAAGAGCATAGCAAGTTACAGTTTTTATACCAACACCTGAATGTGCTTTTATTACATTAATTATATAAACCAATATTTGTATGTGGAAAAAAAGAAAGGAAAAAAAAGAGAAAAAAAATCAACAGCTAAGAAAGTAACCCAGTACAGATCAACTTTGTAACAGCTGGACTCTTTACCAGAGTCCAGATTTATCAAGTTGGGAAATATATCTGTTCTGCTTGTTTTGGCAGATTTATCAAGACTTTTATTTTCTTTATTCATATTCAATGACTGCAAATTGTGTGTTGACTGAATGTGTGTCTGGCTGTTGACTGCCCCTCTGTATCTGCATGCTCTTGGTAGGCATCATTCATGCACGTGATCTGCTAAAGGCTGCATGCTGATTATAAAACAAGTAAAAGTACGGCCTGAAAAGTGATACTCCGCTCAAAATCTAACTTGAGAGGTAAGAATTACCCGTTGTGGTCTTGAAAGTTTGTATCAGTTTTTTCCTTCTTGAAGAATAATGGCCATGGTTATCTTAAATTCATGTAACTATGAATAGATTCCAACAGTGAAAACTCTTCACTGAAGGTTTCCCCCCAAAAACAGTGTCAAACTTGCTGGAATTTTTTTTTTCCAACTTAAACTTTCCGTCTCTATCCTCACACATGACAAATAAACCCATCTGCAGCTTGTGGGTCTTGTCTAACCTGCATGCAGAAGGTAAATGACTCTCAAAAGAAAAACATTTAAGGTGGACCGTCGCTGTAAGCAAAGGTCTAGACTGACCACGGTTAACGTGGCTATTCCACATCACAGTCTGAAACCTTAAAGTGTGTCTTTGTCATTTTCCAACCTGGACCCTATTTCTTCATGTTTTTGTTTCTAAGTGACTGCTGCTAAACAGCAATTTTTCGATTTGGCCCAGTATTGAGAGAGAGGGCTGCAACCGCACAACGGGCCACAGTGTAACCAGAGCAATTGTACGCTGTCGCTGTATCTCCTTTAAATGTGGTTATTTTTGCCACAGACAAGCTCAGATTGTTATTATAAGTGCCTGAAGTGTATCTTTACCTTTTACTTGATCCAGTCAGTTCGTTATTGTGTCTAGGTCTCGCTCAAGGAGCAGTCTCATTGCTTCATAACAATGACGGTAACATGAATCAAAGGGAATAGTGTGTTCAGAGTACAGAAAGTGTTGCTCAGTGTTATCTAAAAGACTTTCAAAGTTGCATTTCCAGCGTTTTCTTTCTGCAATAAGTCACATCTCATGAGATTTCAGAATGAGACTTCTCCATATGTGAGACTTGGGCAAAATAACAGACTAAGAGACACTTCACACAATTAAAATAATGTAATCCTGACTGTATAATAGATAACCACTTTTAATGGACACACAGTGATGTTGCACAATTGCTTTGTTTGGTTACATTGTGGGCGTTGCGTGGCTGCAGCACTCTGTCTTAATACTGAACCAGTCTGAAAAATGAATGTTCGCATCAGTCACAGAGACACAAAAACATGGGAAAATAGGGTCCTGGTTGAAAAATGACAAAGCCACCCTTAAAGAGTTCTGATCTTAGACCAGCTAGACTCTTCAAGGGGTCAATCACAAGTGAAGTTTCAATGACGCAGTCTTGCTACAGTAATGAAACACCAAAGTCCTAATGCTCGGGCAGATTTGCAAACCATGTGTGAAAGCAAGAGTAAAGAACAATAGTGATTTTGCCAAAAGAATGCAGATTGTGGGGGCTCTAAGACATAGAGTAGACATTTAGTTTATTCATCTGAATAGATACTTTTTAAAAGCCTTTCCTGAGATATAGTCCCTGGTTCTAGATCAGTACACTTTTCTGTAGAAGCTTGATATGAATATACATTATGGCCCCCTGGTTCCTTCTGCCTTTACCTTTTTAGGGTGATGTGGAACACTGAATCCAGATCTGTGGTGAGTTGTGATTTAAACGCACTACTCGTTGCTAGACCAGTGGGACCACTTGCTTTTCAGTGTCTCATGAATGGGCTTCATGTTATAATGTTAATGTTGTGTTTTGGTCACTTTGTAAAGATTTGTTTTTGTTTTTTTGTTTTTTTTAGCTTTTGCTGTTGTCAGTTGCTGCAGTGTTGTCAGTTTTATTTCTTGACCTTCTGCTCAGAAATTCAGGAATGTTTCAAAGGATATATCACTTTAGAAAACTCATATCTGACTGATTTAGGAACTATTGAAGCGTTTGTAAGATTTTTCTCCATGTTTTTCTAAGACGTGTGCTCTCCTGCCATGTTTCCTGTAGTATATAACCTTTTGCATGTGCCAAACCTGGAAAAAATGCCAGAACCCGACAATAGCAGCGTTGCACTAGCTGTATTCACATGGATGACTTCCTCTTTGTGGCAGCTTCTCCCTGTGCGGGCCGAGACCTGCCTGAAGCCACACCTGTTGTACACTCTGTTGGCCACATAACATATAGCATGCTGCCATGAGTATACTAGTGCACTTTGTGTCAGTTCGCTTTACGATGCCAGTCAGTTTGATAAAAGACTCATCAGACATGGCACTAGATTTTCCTGCCTGTGTAGCCTTGGGCAGAAATGTGTCTGAAAAAAAAAAACATTTCAACTTGTGGAGCATTTTGATTTAACATCTGCGGTGAATTTCACAGAAGTAAGAGAAAATATCCCTTGTACATACTCGGAGTTTACTCAGCAACAGTCTTGTCCGAGCCTCTGCACCTCTGTACGTGCTGGCTTGATAGATCCATCCCTTTAATAGAATCTCTGACTACTTGCTTCCCAAACTTCTTTCTTCTTAATAATGTTTTTGAAAAGTCACAGTCAGTGTGGGCATGAAAAAATGATTTCTTACTCTCCCCTCGTGTGCCTTTCCTAACTCAGACATTTATACTGTACATCTTCTTCTTAACCCTGTGATGGCAGCGTCAGCACCTAGAGTCCGGCCAGTTAATTTGGCCCGATTCTGGGTCGTCATCCATTCTAAGTCTCTGCAAAGTTTGCCAACCGGACACGGCCCGACTTATTTGTTTACGGCAGTTTGGGCCGATGCTGCACAGGTTCATTTTTGATAATGGCTCGAGAATGGCAGTGTTGACAGGCGGAACTGGGCCACTTTATTGGGCCTGATTCTAGGGCGTCATTTATTTCAAGTTTCAGCCGCGTCAGGCAACTGGGCACGGCCCAACCTATTTCTTTTGGCATGCAGAGTTCGGGCCAATGCTGGGTCAGGTAGATTTTGATAATGATGCAGTAACGGCAGTGTCAGCAACTGGAATCGGGCCACTTTATTTTGCCTGATTCTGGGGTGTCATTCATCCCAAGTTTTAGCAAAGTCAGGCAACCGGATGCGACCCAGCTTATTTCTTCCATACCCAGTTTGGGCAAATGCTGGTCCAGGTCATATCTACCTATATCTACCTGGGAATCTTCATCATTCTTGCTCTGATCTAAACTCTCTACTCCCTGTTTACTGCATACCTTAACTCCTCTCACTCTATTTTTTATTGTCAGACTAGCTTAGTAAAGTTAAGTAATTCTTTTGATTTTATTTGACACCGTGTTAGTGTTTCAGCAGGTCTTGCAAATGAATGTGAATAAAAGGAGAGAAAAAAAAGGAAAAAAAATCTGTACGCTTTGTTCACATAAATGTTCATCATCTGGCCTAAACATCACAAATTTTAGAGCATTTAGTTTTTCGCCAAATACCTTTACAGTCGAAATGAAACTCACCCTCCCGTGTCTGCTTGCTTCACCTTTACCTCCCTGTGCCTATAAATGACTGAATGATGTAGTGAGTTAATTAATATCTGTATTGACGATATCAAAGGATGATCTTCGGGGAGAGAGGAAACAATGAACGGGTGATTGATGGGGTTTATAGTTCAGTGAACAAAAGGATAGATGATGATGGCTTGTTTGAAGGACGACCCCTGTGCCTCGTCACATTGAACCTCCCCTCCCTCATCGCCTCTTGTACGCCTCTCGTTCTTTCCGCCTGTTTCTTCTTCCTCAGTGCCTGGGCCAAGTCAATCCATCATCTTATCGACAGCGTGCTGGTCCTTTCACCCTTTAAATCCCATCAGGTCAGGAAAGCAGTTCACTTTTTCTTGTGCTCTTAACTCAAACACAGTTGGCATCAGTTCCACCTTTACCTTCTATCTACTGGTTTCTGCCAATGCATCATGGGAAAGGAGTTTTACCTTGTTTACTGTCTGTTTGATGTTGTCACATTTTATTTTATTTAAATTTTTTAATGGCCAGGAGATAACAGTGTCACTTTCTGGTGTAAAGATTTTATCTGAAATTAGAGGTTTTAAGAGAGAGGTCTGACTTTTTTTTCTTTTCTTTTTTTCATTTGGCAGTTCTTACAATACTACCTTCCTGTTTCCTGCTTTAGATGAATCTTGTGTAACGTCTTTCTTTTTGTGGGTAGTCATTAATCTCTGCTGCGTCCTGTCCGCTGTGTAATGAGAGTTGAGGTGAGCCGCCATCTTTTTGGCCGTACCAGAGCACAGGATCAACGATGTGCAGGAATGCCTTATCCCTTAACCCATACAGTAACACCGTCTCTAACTCTCCTCTCTTTGTTCATTTATTCTCTCAGTAGCCCTGTCCTTGTACATAAATGACTTACAGTAGATATCTACATAGACTGTAAAAGAAAGAATATATTGTATTTTGCAAAATAGTGTATGTTTGTTTTCTTCCCCTGTCAGCCTGAAACCTTTAAAATGAGTCTGAGCTATTTACCTTGTAATTGATTGTGTCATTTGTACCTAATGTATGATAATGACTTAATGCAAATAAAAAAGGAAAATGAGATACATCCTTTCTGCAAATGAGTTTTTTTTTTCTTCATCTTTTTCAATGCTTCTGCACTGGTGATAGTCTTGGCCGGAGGAATTATGGTTTTGGGTTGTCCATCTGTCCGTACTTCTGTCCGTACGTCCTTGTGTTCTTCATACTCTTTAACACCTTGGGGGATTTTCTTTAAATGTGGCACAACAGACAATAAACTGATTAGATTTTGGTGCTCGTGGGTCAAAGGTTAAGGTTGTTTTGACCATTGCTGTTGTGTAAATCTTGTGAATGTGATGTCTCAAGAATGCCTTGAGGGAAATCATTAACATTTGGTACCAACATCCACACAGACTCAAGGATGACCTGATTAGATTATGTTGGCTGGGAAGAGGAGCCTGCTGTGTTCCAGTACACCTTATCTCAGCAGAGGTAACCTTCCTTATTTTTCTAACACTGTGTTTGCAATTGTAAATATGTGACTGAATATGTGATCTCTTTTGTCAAACTCACTCAGTACACTCTAGGTGTCTGAATTCTGTCCTTTCAGCTGAGATAGATTGACTCTGTTAAACCCATCTTTTTTATTCTCTTTCATCACTTCATTAAAATATACAAGAGACAGCTACTTTTGTTTCCTTTAAATAGACATACAGTAATTTCAACCATTAACTTGACGTCGAGGATGGCATTAGACGGCTGATCTGGACTCCGTTGGAAGACAGAGGTTGACCAAGACAGAGAGATTCCTCGCTGCGGATGAGAAGCTGTCACCAGCAGGGACCTGGTCAACGCTCGAATCCTGGGATATTGGGAATAAAGAACTTACACGGTAAGAAGTGAATAAATACATTCTCATAAATAATTTCAGGAGAGGTTACAGAGTTGATCAAAGTGCACTAAGGATGAAAAACTGTAAAATCTCACACAATGACGGTAGTGTAGACAAAAGTGTCTTGATTATTTCATAGTGTTCCACTCGGTTTTGGTGTATTCGCCTAACAAGTGGACCATTATTTAAAAACCCAAGAGACAAACAAATAGAGATTAGGTAAAAGTCAGAGTAAAGAGAAATCTGGTGGGACACTTTTTCTGTACTCCTTCCACCAGTTATAAATGTATCTATCAAAACATATATCAGATATCTGTGGTTCAATTTGATAAGTGGGTTGAAATGGGCTTCCCAGCGACAGGAAGCTACAGCCAGAATCAGTTGGACCAGCTTAAGGCATGCTTGAAGACGTGGGAGCAGAGAGATGCAGAGGAACATGCAGCCATGTCCAGACGACAGCAAAAGATAAATAAGCCACTCGCGGCAGACTGCCTAATTCTTTTTACACAGCCTATGCTTTCCAAAGTTGAGAGAACGGGAAAGAGTTAAAGCAGAGCAACAAGATAGATGAAAAAAAAGATAAACTGGATAATACACAAGAACAAACTAACATGTTTTCTTTTTACTTCTTTGTCTGTTCTCAAATCACAAGAACCATTCTGGCTGGACCCTGATTCGGACTCGAAAAGAAGAGAAAATCCCACATCCCATGTCAGACTGAGAGCAGGAGGAGGGGGCCAGACCCCAAGTGACGGAGCAGCCTGCAGCACATACACACATTATATTGGGTGAGTCACAATCTCAGACTGATTATGACAGAATAGTGAGTAGTGCCATTGAATACACTGAAGCTAAGATTAAAATGACCAAACCTGAACAGCCTGCAATTGCATTGTATAATGATAAACATGAAGGATTTAGAAAATTGCCAGAGTAAACTTTAAGCACAGCAGTAAATTATGTAATCTCAGCTGATTCAGGAGCTGCATTATCTGTCCTAAAAGCATCAACATTACCAAATCCACCAAACAAGAGTGGCAGATATTACATATTATTTCTATGATGGAACCCTACACCCAAACCTTCATCACGCACACTTGCTGACACCATGACAAAACACTTTTTTTTTGTTATCTGAACATTGTCCCATTAACTTGATGGGGAGCAATCTAATGTGCCATTTAGGTACTGTGTTAACCTCACAGTTAGAACACTGCCTGTGAACACACAAATGGTGAAATGCAGTCCAAACTCAGTCCTCACACACACATCACAATGGTCTCTTGTCCTCACAGAATCAGGTGAATGCTGAGTTTCTAAAAATAGCGCACACGCAGCACCCAAGGAACCTGTTACATGCAGACAGACTGATGACACTGCACATCACATGTATCTGAAAGTTTTGAGAAAGTATGGTGTAAATCAGGAAGTAGAAAGGTTGTGTAAACATGTTTTCTGGACAAAGGAGGCTGCCGCTGTTTTCTGTATCTCTGTCTCAGAATAAGCTGTATGGAGCTCCGTGTCCACACGTGTCGCCGGCCAAGCCTGCTGGATGACAGTGGAAGGATTTGGAAATATGGGTCCACACTCGTAGCTGACTGACTTCAGTCCCACGGATTGGGATCCCACAAAGCTGTGCAGCAAAAGGGGTGATGTATTCACTGCCTTAGTTAAGAGAACAACTGAGCTCATTGCTATTGTGAATAGGACACACAGTGTGGTTCAATAATCCACGGTCGACATGGCTGAATTATCCGAGGTGCCATCTGAATTATTGTCAACATGACAGGTGCGACACCCCTGTATGTCACCCAAAGTCTGATTTCTGGCCACGCATGAAGCAAAAGCCATTTAAACGCAAAGCATTTAAAGGTATTTGATCTATTTTTGATTAATTGTGACAGGATGGAGTCATTTTCCCCTGTCACGACTCTCCTGTGCAATCACCATTTTTACAGTAAAGAAAATTCATGATACCGGCCTGCCAACACAGTTTTGTCCAACATTTACAGGCAGTTAATGCCTCTGTCCATCCATGTGCATCGTTAATATCAAATCCACACACAATTTTGGTAGTGATTTCACACGAAGCCACACAGTTTGCTGATTTGGCAAACGTGTTTTTCAGTACTCCCATGCACAAAGATCCCCAGTCCTGGTTCATGTTTTCTTTCAAAAACAACATTGACAAGAAAAATTCAGCTTCACCTATTTAGCTCTGGGTTTCTGTGAAAGTTCAGCAATTTCAAACGCAGCATTAAAAGAAAACCTGGTGAGGCCAACTTTGCCAGGTGGAAGTGCATTGCTACATTTTTTTTCTGTGATATTATGATCTGTTCACCATTAAAAGAGGCCTGTAAGACAAATACATTAGCACTGTGCTAACACTTGGCCTAATGGTCACAAAACTAGTTTAAGCAAACTGCAATGGGTTCAAGTTCATGATTCCCTCCACGTTGTCTTGCCAGACACACCCACTGAAATTAACCCTTACACTGAAGTGACTTGAAAGCACTGATCGCTGTTCTCAAGTCACTCTCCCCTCCACAGTAAAGTGCTCTCTGGTCAAAATCTGGTGCAAAAGGGGGAATGTGTACTGCTATTGACTGGGATTTTTCGGATTTTTCTGTGTTTGCACAAGATTTTTGCAGGAAATGTACAGTTTGTGCAGCCAACAATACATAAACCATTTGACCATTTTATGATGAATGTCATTGAACTAACAAGATGTGAAGGCAATAAATACTGTCTTGTTATTGTTGACATGCTCAGTAAATGGGTTGAAGTTTTTCCCACAGCTAAGCAAGACACCAGCGCAGTGCCAAAAGCACTGCTCACTAAAATAATACCCAGATGAGGTCTTTCAACAATTATCAGTTGTGACAGTGGATCGGTGTTTGTCAGCAAGGCGTTCTCTTAAGTGTTGATCTATTTAGGCTTTAAAATATATATCATTACTGTTCTAATTCATCATCACTGTTCTTATCCAGTGTGCACGGTGCTGTGGAAAAGGAAAATTGTACAATCAAGGCCAAACTGGTAAAAGGTTACAATGAAACCGGACTGTCATGAGTTGAAGCACTTCCTCCAGTGCTTTTTTACATGCACACTCGCGTAAGAAAAAACATGGTCTTACCCCTTTTAAAAGCATGTTCAGAGATTTTGGACGCCACCCCAAAAATGAAATAGGTCCAGTTAAGCATTCTATTCCAACTACAAACTTATGTGATAACTGTTTGCTACTACTTCTCAGGTGAAAAGTTATCTCAGCAGCCGCAGCAGTGCATCAGAACCTGAAGCCATTAAAGACCACAGGAAGCATCACTGGAAGCAGACCGTCACCATCCATCCCAGGTGCTCACCGCTGAAACGGCTGTAAAGGTTGCAGGAAAGGCTGCTTGGGTCCACGCCAGCCATTCTAAACCGGTCCCAGAACCATACCACGACACAGGGCCCTCCAATCACCTTCCAAGTACATTAGCTAATGCCCAGAGCAGATTAAAGTCACCGCAACGCATTGAGGATTCTTCAGGAGTGTAGGCGGATCGCTGCTCCTAAGGTGACCAACACACACTCCAGGAAAAGATCTAGGATGACAGTATTGTCATACTGTCTGAGGACACCAACCAAACAACGCAATGAGCGAGGGGTGAAATAGCGCTCTCCTCCTACAAGTAGCGTGCCAAGCTACCACCTAAGTGACGGCAGTAGACAACTGTGTCACCAACGAGGGATCAGCGATGGAACCCAGATCCTCCAGACCCTGGCATCCATTCGGCATACCAGGAGGGTGTCATCTCAGGTACTCTTTATCCTTCTTTTTCCTCTTGCAGTAATTATAGTGTTTCCTTCTCATTTTTACCCATGACAGTTACACATCCGCCTCACATAACAACACTGCCTCAACACAGAATACACCAAACAGATCGTGCGGTCGCGCCTCCAAGCTACAACGATAACTGCTGGTGGCAGGTCCTAACCATTGACCATTACTCAATGTCATAACTCAGGAACAGAGAGGGAGACATTTAGTCAGATACTGAATTGGTGACACAAATCTTAGGCGCCCACCTTGAAATTCTGCTGATTGTATAGATCTTCTGTGCTGCCAGGAGAAAGATATGTGTGAAGCATCCATGTTTTCACAGACATGGATGTAAACTGTAAGGGTACTTTAATTGGTGCAGAGAGGCAAACAACCACACACAACAATATATTGTGGCTTTCCTATGTTACAGTTCGGTGCACGCTTTGTTTCCCCTCAGCTGGGAAAAGGTGCATGTCGATCTATTTTGAGAGATGCATCAGTGTCACCTGTCAGATTTTCTCATTAAAAATGTTTGCAAAAAACAAAAATAAAACAAGGCCACTGAAAAAAGTACACACTTAAAATAATACTTGGCAAAGACACGGAGCAGGACTGCTTGATTTGATTTTTTATGTCGAACAGTATATGCATTCCATTAATAAAACAAATTTTAAACAGTTTTTGTAACACACAAAACTTGAACAGAGAAAGCTGAGCTTTCCCTTGCTTTTACTAGATTTCAACACATCTGTGTGCAGCTCACAGGAGTGGTATGTTGCATGTTCAGTAGTAGGCATATCTCCTCCTACCAGTCTAACTAGTTCAGTTTTCATAGGTGTGGGTGTTTAAGCATCATTATGACCATATATAATGATGTAAATATGTGTACGGGGGCATGTAAAAATGTGTTTTTCTATGACTCTACACGTATGCAGAGGTGTTGTGGGTTTTCGATCAATTGTGTGCATCTTCTAGGCTTCGTCATTAGTTGGATGGTTGAGCTTGAGTCCTGGTGAAGGCAGACAGGTGTTAGTGATGAAAGACAATGGCGTATAGCACTCACTGCTGTCAGAAGCAGGAGCATCACAGCTTGGGTGCTTGACTGACATGGCAAGAGCTTTGCTACATTTTACTTTAATTTGTGCCATCCTCTTTAAACAAGAAGGAGGTTTATCTGAGCCCATTAAAGGGCCCAATTGTCACCTTATTAAATACCCGTTACAACTTACAAGAAAAAAAATGCATTAAACAAAAGGTATAGCTATGAGAATTGCAATGTTTCCCTATAGCAGTAGATACAGATGCGGACAATAGACATTCTGGGCTTAGCCCCAAAATAGGGGTGTCCAGGGAGATTTTTAAAAAATTTTTTATATTAATATAATTTATAGCGACTATAAAAAGAGCTTTTAAAAGCTATTTGACAAAATACAGCACTTTAAAATCTGTTCATCATTTGGAAAAAACATGATACTTTTGAAAAGCAAAAAAAAATGTAGAGCCTACATTCTATTTTGTACCTAACTATTCTCCAGCTGTCTTCATCATTATAAAACTCTAACTCAACAAACATTGAGGATGACTAATTTTAACTCCTGCTACCTAAAAAGAGGCCAAAATCGTTTGATTGTTACTATTTTCAAGTTACATAACTCTGGCGTAAATAACATTACTAATCCAAAAACCTATTTTTGTTATAGTTACTTTGCTGGCATAGAGTTCACAGAATGACTGTTTAGCTGACAAATCTGATACATTTGAATCCAAGCCATAACAATCTAGGCTTCTCTATTGCAAAATCAAGGATCCCCAGTAAGTAAATGCCTTTAATACTCTGAATTGAAAATGATGCAACAGAACATTTACTCAATTATATTAGCTTTCTTTGGGGGATAACTCCAATAAGAGAGAACATGCAGGGCTGGAGCCCAAGAGGTCCCACTCAGCTCTGCCCCTCATTTTTTTAACATTCTGTTGCTTCCTTTTTCAGAGTATATGATTTACAGGAATAAAAGGGTGCATGAACTTGTTTTTGGAAGATATAAACTTTAATATTCAAAGAAAACGATAAAACCCAAAAAACAGTCTGCAAGTCTTACTGCTGTCTCCCATTATTGTACTGATTGCTGAAACGTTCCCCACTTATTTCTTCCAACCTTGACCTCTCCTCCAGTTTTTGGGCTCTCCGTTATCTTGTTAGTCACAGAACTGAAACCACTATACATATCCTCACACTCCTCACAACTTCCTTGATAGCTTTCATCCATCTTACTGATGTTTTCTTAAACGAGGGCCCATAATTACCACAGCTCCTCGTTGGCAGGCTGCCAGTGTCCTAAATGGAGGCTTAGAGTGATAGAGAGAGGTTTTACAGCCCACTGTGGTGTATCAGAGCTGTGTTACAAACTTTTCAATCTTTGCTCCACTGCTCTTGAATGTCAAATAAGCCTGTAAGACCTCACTTAACTTATAACTTATATATGACAACATGTATGAGAAATATAGTAATTCCAATTGTGTGTAATTATTTAATTACATTTAAAACTATTTTCTTGTCTCTTGAAGTGTAATATTGCTGTAATGCAAAAACATGCTGTGCATAACTATTCATTTGCGTTGATTTCTTCACGTGTTTTCATACGATGCATAGCTGCAATGTGATTAGAGAAAGCCCTGCAGTGTGTTGACTGTGGAACCAGCTGGCGTGCGAGCATTTGTTTAACACCTTATATGTTTCAGTCCACTGGTTTCTCTCCTTCTCCCTCTATTACACAAACTGACAAATGCACGCACATGCTTGTAAACACATCTTCATCTGTTATGAAACTGGTCGAGATAAATGGTATATAACCGTATTGTCCTGTTACGAGAGCTGCTTTGGCCTCAAGTGAAACAGATGCGTTATTGTTGCAGTCTGGCACACATTAGCATCTTTGTGAATAATGACTAAGCCATGGTGTCTCATGGAAGCTGACTGAATTATTTATGTTTATGTAAAGGAAAAGAAAATATAATCACACTCAGTCTACATGCAGTCAAATTATTACATTATTGTAGCAAAATACCCTGATTTACAAGTGTGTTTTAGCTCTTTAAATGCACAATAAACCTGCTTATTACTTGCCTCTCACTACTACGGTACTGAAGATTAGTTAGGGCAAACTAGGGGTCATACTTCATCATATGTCATTACCTTGCTCTGCACAGAGAAAGCTCACAATTTCCCAAATAATTGTAGGATCCCAAGACAGTTCATGATTGCTGTTAGTGTTCACCAGGGGCGTAACCAAATTCTGTGCCCTATTCGGAAAGCAGTCTCTGCCTGCCCCCCAATCTTCTGATCATGTGATTTTTAATTTTTTTTTTTTTCCAAAGTCAGCAGTTGGTCACTTGGCTTTATCTAAGTTTAGAAACAAACCCTAGTGTAAGGGTGAACTAACCATTTTGCGCATTTCAGGAGTGAGAGTGGCCTCAGAGAGCTTCCACTATTTCTTTTGTGCAAATTTCAGTCTTTTAAATTATTTATTTGGCCAATTAAATGATGCCTTAATGTGGAGTTGCCCCCCCCCCCAGCTATAATAGCTTCCACTCTTCTAGGAAGACTTTCTACAAGATTTCGGTCGTTTAGGTCAATGTGAGGTTATGTGAAAAGCCAAGTCAGAGCCGATTACGGCCTCTTCATTCACTTTAAAGTGATCAGTCAGGAACAGAATGTGTAGGGTAGTCGTACACATTCACCCGATGCTCCTGAAAGTCCATATAGTCTGAGGCAGTTTGTGCTGAATTAAGTGTGACAGCAGCTCAGACTCTCTATAAATCTGCGCTGTTCTGAACACAAGATGCTATCATTAAACTGTCACATCAAACACAAATTTTAGCTTGGTTAATTAAATATGCAGGCCACATCTTTTATCTGTCTAGTCACTGTTTTCTGTAATTGCACAAGCTTCCTGACCTCATGTGGAAACATGTGACAGACTATTACACATCTGTTTCCACATGAAGTACGAACCAGATGTTACAAATGCATCTTATTGAGTAACTGCAGTACAAAAAAGAGCCAAAGCCACTGAGTGATTCTGTTAAAGGCTCTTTTCTTTGGCAGAATATCCCCCTTGGTTTTTGGAGGCACAGCATGTGTTTATGAAAAAATAAAAACACTGTTTGTCTCTCACTGGAGGAAAGCCAATTCAAAGGGGCAGAAACATAAAGGAAGAATTTGAGGAAATAAAGTAACAAAAACAGAGGCTGCCAAAGAGGCTTCTCATCAGAGTCAGTGTTAATACTCATTATGTTGTGTCGTTCATACTGCAGCCCATTTTTTGTTTTTTCTACTTTGTTTTTTTAGAAGCAAATACACAGCCTTTTTTGCTGAGTTATGGTTATAGGTTGTGATATAAGAATAGAATTTTGTGCAGGGAATTGACAGAGGCTTTTTGGGAGCTGGGTGCTTTGCCTGGCCAGTGACCAAACCTTGCTCATGGCATGCATTATGTGCATGGGCGGATTATGAGGCAGTTGACTTCTGGGCACAGGCATGCAACAGGCACCACTACCTCTTCTTCAAAGGAGCAAAACACACAGATATTAGTTGTTAAGCCTCATTTTGGTAATGTTGTGCACCTCCTTGTAGACATTACACATTTCTATGTAGTTTTCCAACAAATTCTTATCCCTACTTGCCAAATGTCACTACTTCGTCAGTACTGTTCATGTCTACATATGATGCTCTTGGTATCCTCCTGAGTCTGTTGTTGATGACGTCCTGGGAGGATGCATCAATTTATGCCTGTTAAATGCATTGTGTCTTTACCTAATACACTTCCATTTTCACAAGAAATGTACAATTTCTGCTCAAATGCTTACAGTCCTTTTAAAAACAAACTGGTAAAACACCTCGTATTTAGGTTTCTTGTGCAACACAAGCACATGGTTAGGTTTAGAAAAGCACATCATGGTTTGGCTAATTGTTCATACAGGAAGCAAAGCGTAGGCTGAAAAGTCCGGGTAAAGTTCGGGGTTTGTTAGTACAGGCCACCTCCACCCCTGCCCACCATAAAGGGACATTCAAGCTCCTTATATTTTGTCCTTACCAGCAGCGTTTCAGACTGATGCCATCTGGCGGCATATCATACTGCCACAAAAAGTGAAGTGCGGTTCTGCGTTGGTGTCTGACACCTACATCGCTGACCAAAAGGTGGTGTTTGATGAGTTTGGAATGAGAACAGACTGGATTTTGTGCCCCTTTGGGGTATTCCTCTGTGTATTTGTAGTTTTTCTTTTTCTTTTTTCAATAGTTTTTGTTTTGCCCTTTTTTGTAGTCATTTTGCCACTGTTGTTGTCTGTGGTCTTTTGTCTTTTTGTGGTTCTTTTTTGTTCATGGTCATTTTGTATCTCTTTGTGGTGGTTTCGCCCCTTTTATAGTCATTGTGATTCTAAGACAATACAATGTGACTGACTAGTTTGCAACGAGTAGGATACAGACATATAGCGCATTAAACTTGGTTTACTGAAGTTGCTAAATCTTATAATTTGACTTAATTATACTTGTTATTTTTAAGTTACAACAACATCACATTTAAGTAAACTCAACAATTAGATATAAAGAAAACATAAATTAAGATGAAGTTATATTTACTTACATATTTCAGGTTAACTGATTTCCTAGATTTAATTAATATTATATTATTAAATAAATTCAAAACAACTTGTCAGATTTGGCAGTCTAGACTACATGTTAATTTGAGTGACATTTTGCAGGTGAAAGCAAGGGGGGCCCTGACACCTTGGGCCCCTGGACCTGACTCCCATAGGCCCGTTCAGTAATCCATCCATTATTATGTGGGATGTGACATCATTTATGTGTCAGACTGCACTGTAATGACAGTACCTTTTTCTGTGTCAATTTGTAACTTTTGAGAAAGCACTTGACTTTATGTGCTCAGTTTTGACACATGCGCCAAATATATGCATGAGCATTTCGGGAAACTCGGCAAGTGGTCAAAATTGTAACGGTACAACTCCATGCCCCCTAAAAGTGTGTGATTTGTAGCACACAAACCTTCTAAGTCTAACATCTGCAGAAAACCTTAAGAACTGCATATGATAAAACACAAACTCATTCAAAACACTCGGCGTGCACGCAGCATCTCCCTTCCTCTCCTCCTGCCCTCATACCTGAAGAGAGGTGGAGTGAGTGCCACGTGCCACGCGCCACTAGTGCTGGCTTGGATAGTAGTGGTGGTGCGCGAGCTACGCAGCCACGGGTCCAGGACGCCACACAGGCTTATCGCGCGCTAAATCCGAGACACCACGGAGCGACTGAACAGGGAGAAACAGAGGAGAAAGAGTAAAGGACGAGGGAGAACAGTGCTTTTTTTGCAACGAGTCTTCTTCGTGAAGGTAATAGACGATTTTATTTGTGTTTTTTTTATTTGTGTCTAAAAAATAAATGCCACAGTCATATTTTTTTGTGCAGAGAAACGCGCTGTTGATAGTTGACATACCACGGAATGCGTTTGTTGTTTACTGTTTTTCATGTCTCAGATATATTTGCTTTATGGCAGTTAGACTTTTCAAATACTTATAGCCTATAAAGGACAATCGCTTGCACTCATAATCAAAGTGGAAGCTTCTACTAACGCACATTAACTCAGTAAACCCTTATTTCTATGCCAAGAGTGGAGTTTACACGTAGTAAACAAGTGGGATCGGCGGATATGCAAATCGAGACATAATGCACTGTAGGCTGTTTGTATAAAGAAAAATCGGTGCGACACAACTACTTGTTTTCAATAGAAGAGGAAATGGAAAGAGAGGAGGCACCATACGTTTACTTTGATATTTCGGCGTTAAAAAATACGTGTGTATATGGGTTTTAGATAAAATTATCTCCCATCACATTCTTGTATAACAACAGGATGAACTGGAGTAAGTTCTTTATTGACTGACTGTTGAGCGCGGGACCGCTTTCAGAGCTTCAGCACCGCGGACAGCGCTTTGAGCTCGAGCCAAAGATTAAACGGCAGGCGTAACTAACAGCTGGCTCTGATTACTTCACAGAGGACGCGGCCAACAAATAGACTCTGGCTAAACTAACTGCCATCACTGACTAATAATTACAATAATGTATTAGTTTCAAATGATCTGAAATCTGCTGAAAAAATATCATTTACCCTTTGAAACCTGTACAGATTATTTTGATGTTTTTTTTCCAGAACATGGAGAGAAAAAAAGGCAATGACTAATTTGACAGGAAATTTCCCACAAATTGGTGGAAGTAAGTGTCAAAAAAACAACAACCTGGAATTAAGTTTTCTAAAAGAGGGACAGTTATTAGAAAATGAGTAAGAAAAAAAGGAAAATATCTAGAAAACTATATTAAAAGCCATTTCAGTTATATATTTGAAATTATGTTACAAAAAACATATATATACTTGTATTTTTTCTGCACCATTTTCAGGTCGTTTTCTTGCTTGTTTTTGTTTTTCCGCTTCTTTGTTCCCTTTTCCTTTCATTTTTGTATTTTAGGTAATTTTCCTGTAACTCTTAACTAATTTCTTGTTATTTTGGGACCATTTTAATTAGCTCATTGCCTTCTCTGCATGTTTTTGAAAGACATCATTGTATTATTCATAATCAGTTTATATGAATCGGTGCTTTTTGAGATTTTGTCAGTTTCGGAGGCTGCATACATTGTAATGTGATACTGAAAGTCTTAGGACATTTTCTCTTTACTTACCACTGCAGCACTACAAAAAGTTATCTGAGAGTAAGCAATGGTAAACAAATGGCCCACAGGCCTACTTGGCTGACATCCACTCCTTTGTGTTCCAGCCAGACAACTGTTACAGCGCACACTCAGACAGGGATGATGTGGGCTTCAGCAGGGGATTATTTTTCTGCAATTGCAGAAGGAAAAATGGTTTCTAGGCACTGTTCAGTACAGGATGGCAGCTTTCAACCTAATCGGATGAGAGTCTACCTGAGGCAGACACTGATTTTTGGTGTTATCTGGGTTTGATATTGTAGAAGGTGAGACTTTGACTCAAAGATGGGAAAATGCCACTTGTGTAAGATTTGTTCAGTTTCAGTTCAGGTGATTAAAACTAACATTTGTACTATTAGAAACTCACTTTTTACAGATAATTTTCTCTTAAAAGCCTTTTATCCAGTTCTTTTTTTTAAGCTTCAGGATTTATCTGACTGTCAGCTGGCCTACATGTAAACTCTGCTGTTGACTGATGCTATAATTACAATGTCACAGGCAATGCATTTATCTTATCTATTTTTTCAAATGCAAATCTACTGTATTGGGCCACATATTTAATTAACCACTGCCTACCAATCAGTGAATCTCTGTATTTGTCATCTCTGGTATTTAAGTCTTTATGCAGTTTTATAGGTAGCCAGTCATTATGGGCATATTTTCAATGGTTCAGGGATCCACAGACTGTCAAACAATAACCTTTACAGCCCCGTCCATTTGTCCTCTCATTAAAATCAAGCAGTGTTCCTCCTCCTGGTATCTTGCTAACTCAGCAACACCACTGTTGACAGTTTAACAGCTGTTCACTCCTGCCCACAAGTAATCACAGCTGTATGTCATCATTAAATGCCATGATGCAGATTCCATATTGAGAAACGTGAATGTGTGTACTTTTGTACTAGCTATAGGTCTGTTGATGTTACAGCTATGACAACAAAAAACCTTGCTACATATTACTTCATAGGAATATTTGTGAGAGTATGATAAGAATGATTAGGTTACAGTTACAGCTGTCGTAAGGGGGGTGGCGCAGTGATGCTAGTAATTTCTACTATTTCTCGTCTTAGTAGCCTCACTCACTATTCATAGAGTTTATACTATAATGCTGAGCAGTAAAACACATTTGTTAAGCACAGTAAGTAAGCACTTCCTGTAGCCTCAGCCCACTCTTTTGGCTGTACCTCGTCGGTTTCAGTCGTCACTGAGGCTCACAGTAACATCCTCATGGGAATGTCTTCTAAAAGTAAACACAGTGCTCTCACAGGAGAGAGAGGTGCTCAGTATTTAAACACCTTTAAGTGTGACAGTGATCCACTTTTTAGTATTCATTCAGACTGGTAGTATACTGTGGCTGCACCGTGACTCTGTTAGTCCTGTGCATTAAAATAGCATGTCTATTACTATTAGAATATATGCACATATATTTAATCGATATCTTTCAGTCACGTATTTAAAATGACTACCCTTCCTCGTCTTTATTCTGTGTGTTTTTGAGTGCCTGCGTGGCTGCATATGATATGTCCTGTTTATATTTTGTTCTGTAATCCTCTGTGACGTTTTCCTGCCTCTGCGTCCATGTCCTGTTTTCCTCTGTTTCCCCTCCCCAGCATGTAAAATTCACTACCAAATAGAAAGCCTTTATTTGGGACTCGCTCATCAGTTCATTCATGCCTGACTAATTTGGAGGCCTCTCTGTATAGTGTTGCCTGGCGACAGAACCAAGTCAAGCACTTATAAATGGGAGACTTGTTCTCACAACAAATACAGGAATATGGATGTTAGTGCTGTGGGTTACTGTTTTTTTGTGCCAGACTGGATGGAGCGTCAACCCTTTTAGAGATCACTACTGTGCCATTCAGATGTGTTTTATTATATTGAATAGACCTCTCTTTTAGCTTTGTTACTAATATATCTACGTGGATAATTGTCAGGATAATTTATTGTGATGTAAACAAAAGCAAACAGGGTCTTTTGCTTAGATCTTCCACATTTTATCTTTTATCTATCTATTACATTTCTATGACCATTCACAGATATTAAAATGCAGGGAACAAGCTAACTGTCAAGCTATCTGTGCACTTTCTGATTATGATACTGTATGAAGGAAGACGCAGGGGATGACAGCTCAGAGCCAAAACCATTTGCTAAAAGACATAAGGGAACTGCCTTTGGAGCAGCGTGAAGGGCTTGGGCTATATCCAGAGCTGCCCCATCAAATTAAGATGATCTGACATTACAGATGTACCGCGTTTTGATGCAGTCTGCTCTCGAGTCTTGAGGGTGAGGGAAGAGAACATGTTCTGCATGAGGTCAACTGGTTCAGCTGTTTATATGCAAATGTGGTGTAACATTTAACAGCCAGCTGACTGATTTTGTGCCCCGAATCTTGTGATTTCACTGTGGAGAAGAGGTGAGAATTTGACACAAAATTTCCACTTCATTCTCCGTCTTGACAGCTCATACCACCACCACCACCACCTCTCTCTCTGCTGTTTGCCAGACGATGTGTTGTAAGTTATCTGGCCCACAGGAGAGATTTGTATTTTCTCATTTTTTTGTAGGCCTGTCTTCAAGGGAGGGTTGAGGCATCTCCAAAATTAGACCACTGAGAAATCGCTCCGTCTTGTTAGCTCCCTACTGAGGGCCAGCACAGCTCAAACATAACAGCTGATAGATGAGAGAAAGAAAAATGTCCTCTGTGAGATAACTGTAGCTGAATAAAAAAGTTGGGTAACCCGACAAAATCACAGTCCTTCAAAACAAGAAACCTTTTAGTAGCTCTTGATGCAAAGGTTTAACTAGCTCTTTCCAACTGCACAAAAGAATTCAGTGGCTGTGTATTACTCCCCCAAAATATGTTACCTCTGCTTGCATGCCGCCCATTCTCATTCCAAACTTGCAAAATAGCGCCATATTGTCACAACTTTAGGCATAAGTACATAACCTCAAAAGGCACCTTTTGTGTGTGCGTGAAATGTCGCTGGATGGCATCAGCTAAGAGCGTGGCCAGGAAGAACTGGTCAGAGTGTTATCGTACGCGAGCCGGCCTGGACGGCACCTGGCACATCTGCCCGATACACGTATGGGTGATATTACTTGAGAACATGACAACATCTGTTGTGTGCACATGCAATGTGGCAGGATGATCAAGTTTAAACGCTGCCAGTAAAGATGTAATATAAAGAGCTATAGAGTGGGTTGGCAGAGTGGCGGATTGGTTCAACAAACAACGGACTTTGATGTGGGAGTCTAGTCTTTGGTTACCATCTTAAAGTGTGATGGGTTTTTTTTTCTACACCTTACCATGTGTTCTCCTAATCCTTACCATCCAGCCAGCATGAACATTTGTTGATATTCTGGCATGGGTTGCCATGTGCTGTTGCTGCCTCAACATTACCACATACAGCGTCATCCCACCATATGCATTTGTTGAGAGCATGTTAGCAGCATCCCAGAATGTAACTAGCAGACACAGAGGGATATCTAACTCATAATATGTACACGCAGAAGTCCACTTACAAAGTGGCAACGTGACAAGTTAGGATGAGAATATGTTGGACATAACATGATGATGCCCAACTATGATTCTTTTCCTAAATCTGACCTAACCTGTGAGCACGCTTATTTAGGAAATGCTTCTGTGGGTCTTTAGACAGTCGGAGCATTATATATGCGGATGTTGCTCTAGTTGACACATAATCCGTTAAAATATCTACCATGCAGGCACTAGTTTTTATATACTAAAAGGAGATGTGTAGCCTCTGTTACAACTGGTTCTTTCAGGAACACTTTATCTATAATCTGAATTTGACTGTGGGCTTAAAAATGCAATTTTCAAAGTCATCATTCAATGAGAAATATTCAATGAGTTTTCTTTCTTCAAAAAATTACTGCAAGGTTAACGTAGTGGTTACTCTATTGATGGCGAACTTGCTCTTCAAAAATGAGGCTTGTGTCGGCTTATTTTTATACAATAAATTGCAATATTTACTATTTATGACTTGGAAAGACATGTTGTCCTTGTTGAAATTGTTGTCCTTAGAGTATGTAACTATCTGGGTAGGATAGTAAGAAAACGTGATGCTTTTGTGTCTGTTAACAAGACTAAGTGTTTTGGTTTCTATTTGTCGTCAGAGTAGTCCCAACCAATCATATTTGAGCAGCAGGTAGTCCGTGTAGAGAGGCGGAGGGCATTGGCCAAGATGCATCTCTGAGTCCATCGTCTGACTATGATTCAGCTTTTTATTACAAAAAATTACCTGCATTCATATGCTGATGTCTGTTTATGGAAAATAGCTGAAAGACTGGCATTGTCGTCATCAGACAGATAGCTGATAGCTGCTGCAGTTGCTTAATAATCTGTCTGTACCATTTATTTTATTCAAACTTTGCTTTTAATGCTGGATGACATTTTTGACAGTCACAGCACAGAAAAATATAACAGTCTTTGTAATACCGTTATGACTTGTGACACACTTCCTCTTAAATACTCACAATGCATTAAGTGAGGACAAAAGAGAGTGGCTCCATAGAAAGTTTGTTGGTCAGTAAAATATGCTGTAATGTATGATGATGTTTTCATGATGTTGTATAAGCATGCATATAGAAGGTCTAACAGAGTATGCATGTCAGGTCTGTGCATGTACACTGTGGGTTGTGTTTTCTCTTTAGTCTGTCTGCTTTAACTGTATGAGCAGATCTCAGCAGGCCGATGATGGGGATTGCCAGCTTCATCCAGCTGTGTCTGTGGCTTAATGACATATCTCCTCTCTCGTGCATTGGACTGCTATTGTCCTCAGGCTCTTCCAGCCAGCCTTAACAACATCAGCCAACAGCAACAAACTCCCACAGTGGTAGTCGCCTGTCTGCTACAGAGGGACTGCACTCACAGCCACACTCTTACAGCCACAGCAGCTGGGTCAATAAGCATGCTGAAAGAGATCCATGCTGTGATGTGGACGAACCCTTGACAGAGATAAACAATGCACAGATTTCTCTGTCAGTTTGTGATTGTTTGTCTTTACAATTGTTTAACCTAAGATGATCCCTACACTCAAAATCTCAAACATTGCTGTGTTGTACAGTGAGAGACTACTGCTGTGTTTCATATCAGAAGCCACATTTTCCCAATTTATTACAAGTTGTCCTCTTAAGCACGGATAAAAGCTATGCGCTTGCCCTGCCGTCTCTTGACCAATCACAGACACGGTTTGCCTCACCCGTCTGTGTTTCAGCATAGCATTCTCCAACAGTTGAAAAGTGGAGACATTTGTGTTTCTTTTCGCCCCGCTATTGAATTTCCAATTGTTCTCGGAAAATGTGGTATCTTTGGCGGTGAGCTGTTTAAATTAAGGTTGATGGGAGGGTAGGTGCATGTTAACAAAGTAGACAGAGGAAGAATGCCCTACTTTTGATGATGACGTGCCCTTTACTCCAGCAGTAGCTTGCCTCTGCCTTACTTGATGGCTTCTGGACCCCTAGTGGCTTTGTTCAGTATCACATTAATGCTGCTTTAAGTCAAATCTCTCTGAAAACATGATTGTGTATTGTGGTAAGTATTCTGTAAAAATCGGTTAGAGTATTTTGTATATTTACCCTGGTTAGTGATAGTTTCTATATAGGAGAAATATATTTTGGGTGACAGTAACAAAGGTTCAGCTTAGGGAGGAGCAGAGGTTAGTCTCGTCCAGTAGTGGAAGAAATATGAAGTTCCTTTACTTAAGTAAAAGTACTAATACTACACTGTGAAAGTACTCTGGTATAAGTAGAAGTCCTGCATTGAAAATGTTACTTAAGTAAAAGTGAGTAAGTATTATCAGAAAAATGCACTTATAGTATTAAAAGTAAACTACCCAATGCAGAAAATTCTAACCTTTTTTTAACCCCTCATCATTATTAAAATAAATAACTTAGTCACTTTTTATTCATTTAAATGTTTATTGAAATAATTGAAAATTCTTTTTATGTCAGTTGGCTAATTGATTAGTCAGCTAATCATTTCAGCTGTAGCTGTATAAACGGTTCTGTAATTTAATTTTTAACAAAACATCACGTTGATGTTTATGCAGGAGAGGGACACACAAGGGACCACATGGGTTTTGTGTTGGTCGCAGTGACTTTGAACATCTAATAAGAAACATTTTTGTTTTGATAAAAATAACACCTTTTCTAAAACCAGGCTCAGTCACCATTATAATCCTTCAGACACCAGAAGAATAAGAGGAATTATTGATATTCATAAAGGATTGGATATGAGGAAACTGAGTCTGTCTGTCTGCGTGTAGTGTTTGTGTGTGTAGTCTGAAGGGTGGGGGACTCATCCTGAGACTTCAGTGTACACATGCCTGTTTTGTGATAAACTTTGTTGAAAGTAAGAATTATTTTTATCCATCAGTTTTACTGTCATTGATATCATTTTCAGTTCCCTGCCATGTTACCAGGCAAAGCAAGATGAGACAAGTCTAGTTTAGCCAAGTTCAAACCTGTGCAAAAAGATATTCACAAAGCTTTTGTTAAATTAGGAAACTTTGACCCACAGCCTTATGTCCATAAATAGCTTGCATCCTTATCTTTTTCCTCTCTTTTAGAAAGATAAATTAAAGTAAAGTACAATACAAAAAAATCATGTGAACTTCACATTTAGATATAAACTAAACATAACTTAAAATTAATAAATTTATTTAGTTTTTAGGTTTTTAAATTTTTTGATTGTGAAATGGCTACAGTATTATTTAGCAGCTCCTAGTTTTTGTGGTAAATCGTTCTCTGGTAATAGAGCTGATATACTGTTGATATACAGGTAAAATCTGATATATATAAATAGTATTTGTGTCCAGGCCTTTTGATGACAACTGTTGAAACAACAATCTGTATTTGTCTAATCTTTAATAGCTCACAGAAAAGCAACTGTGTGTCACAGAATCTTTTTTTTCTAATCATAGCTTTATTACTGACACAAATAACAATTTTTATCATTGACTAATAAATTTAAATTCAAATACATACTGTAGTTCAATATGTCATCATATGCTTATCAGGTTGGCTATTTTTAGCATCATCACTATCATTACAAAATCCTTGTCTATTTTTAGAGGTGCTTGAAAGGTACCACCAGCTGAAATAGCTCATTTCTCTCTCAGTGTGATACTCTATTTGTGAAAACGCACTTTTACCTGCTGTCAGTCCTTCAGTGTGTACTTTCAACTAAAAACAGCCCTCGTGCACAGGTCTATGAATCGAGAGCATCAGTACTTTTCTCAACATGTAGCTTGATGTTAAATGACTGAAATAGAGCTATGCACATTGAAAATGAATGGCCTCTGATTGCACCGTGGTCAAGAATAGCTGAATTTTAATGATTGTCCTGTCTCATTAATGCGGGTCCCCTGTGCTTTAGTGAACTCTTATTGCTTTTCCGAACTGCTTCCAATCACTATCAGCCTAGTCTCAAGAGACAGGGAAACGATTCCTATTTATAGCTCAAAATAGACAAGATTAAATTTTGTGTCCCTTTTTTTACACCATTATTTTCTCTGTTTATAATTTTAATGGTCAAATTTAAACACAGTTTAAACAAGTATCATAAAAAAAAACTACTAGTTACCATGTTAAAATAGAATTAGCAAGGTTTTTGTTTTAATTACTTCATTTGAGTAATGTTACTTATTACATTTGGTTCCTTTTTGATTATTTTGTCTCACAAATGTTTCAAAATAGGCATTAAATCTATTTATTTATTTATTTATTTATTTTCAGAAAATAGACTTTGCCAAAAAAAAGCATTTCTGTACAGCAGGAACATGCAAAGCAACCGAGTGAATGTGAATATAATGTTCGTGCCCAAACCTTTTTCCCATGGAGGGCCAAAACTAAAACTTAATAGTGGATCATGGGCAAAAAGCTCACACCTATTGCAGTGTATTGCATTTTGAGAAGCACATGGTGCATCGATCCCAATTTATCAATTTTTTTTCTTAACTCACTAAATCTGAAAAAAATGAGATTATACATATTTAAGGAGACTTTTATCAAACAATAAAACAGCATAAACAACAATTCATATTGTACATTTTAAATTGTACTTTTTCTTCCCAAAACATCTGGCAAGCCATATAAAACCTCACGCTGGGCCAACTGTGGCCATGTGTATAAACTTTTTAAAGAAAAGAGATGTAACCCCCATGTAATCACCAACATTTTGATTTGTAACTGTAACATAATCAGATTTTTTTTCCCAGTAACTGTAACCGATTACAATTACATTTGTACATATGTAACTTGCTACTTCCTAGCACTTATAAGATGTCAAATTTGGTCTGTTATTAAGATGAGTAACTAGATGAGTAAACAACCTAAAGCATGTAATATCATGTGCGCACCCATTATATCTTGTCATGTAAAGCAAGAGAATGTGTTCCAATTTTAAAAGATACATTTCAGATTACATTACAGGGAAACAAAAACAGCTAAGCACTGTTACACAGGAAGAAGAGAAATGGACACAAGATAAGAACAGAAATAACAGAACAGACAAAGCAGGTTATGTGTCTGAATAGAGCACAAAGATATTTTAATAATAGTGTTGGCTGTACTTACAACAATAGTTTTCTTGAATTTATTACACTTGTTATCTAAGAAGTGGGGCAACTGGCTCTGTGTGAGGTCTTGAGTGCATGTTTTGCCTGCAAAGAATATATACATTGAACACAATCTAACCATCCAGATAACATTTAAGGACTCATTTGTCTTGTTTTCTACGATTTTCCATAGTTTTTAGAGTGTATATGGTATATCAGTCCCTAAAGCTGTCTCCTCTGTGCTGAAAACATGCAATTTGTTGACACACTAGTTGCAATGGCTTCTTAAAAACTCTATTTATAACCACAACTGCCACACCTCATCCCTTCTCCATCTGACTGCTCTGTCTGTGTAGACACTGGTTATGCACTGCAAGCTGGCAGATGTGTGGAGATCTTCCTACTCAATATTCCACTGAGGCTTTACATCCAGTCATGATACAAGACGTTGATCCATGGAGAGAGAGAAAAAATCCCACGAATCTTATAAAAACTTCAAAATCCTTTGACACATTCACTCCATCTTTCCAGTCTCCCAGTGGGTGCTCAATATGACAGCCCACCGAGAACTCATTATGTAAAATCAATTCCTTTCGACACGTGTCCTATGCCAACCTCCCCAGCACTTTTCGGCTTCCGGCAAATGTGGCCATTAGCTATCATACGAACAGATCCATCATTATGTGTGGTGAGAGCACACATTCATACACTGACACATACTGTACGCCATCTGCAGAGCTGCGTCTGCATCATGTAACAGAGCAATGAATATGAGACATAAGTTGTGTTATTGTAGAAAATGTAAAAAAAAAAAAAAAAAAAAGCTGTTGTATAGCTCTCTTTTGAGAATTATCAGTGTTTTGAGTTATATTGTTTTTTTGTTTTTTTTCCTTTTAGCTGCAGGCATCATGAGGACAGTCAAATGAAAAACTTTACATAATGTTTTTTCAAACATGCCCCACTAAGCCTTTGGCCTTGCACAATGTGGTTATTCAGATTCTAATGAGAGACTTGGGAGGAGAGAGGATCTTTTCCAGATTTCTTTCTCAGCTAAGAGGAAGAAAGTCCTTTGTTAAGGCTATCTATTATCATATTCCCATTTATGACTTTCCATTCATTTCAAACCTATATCAGACTGGAGTCAGCTCTGAAAGTCCTCCATTATAAACCTGAAATGAGATGAAACAGAACTTTACCCAGACTGTCCCTCTGAGAGCAACCCATCTACTGCCTGAAAACTATTAATCACACTGTCGTGCGTTAATCATATCGTCATTTTTTAAGGAAGTTATGCTGTTTTTCAGTTATTAGATGACAGTTTCACAACGTTTTAACGGAAAATGTTACCCTGAAGAGTAAATGTCTGTCTTTTGGCTTTCTTTTAAGTGACAACATGTACGAGCATGGCAGTCCTTTTTACAACTTTATAAAAAATACAATATACAATGACTTTACAAGTCATTGTATTTTTTTTTCTGAAATGTTTTTGTTTCCTCCACTTTTTTATCATCTTCCTCATGGACAGTTTGATGTTTTCTGATAGCTTGCTCCCCTTTATTTTAGGGATCTTAACGGAGATGTTTTGAATTCTTCTCCTTTCCCAGATCCCCTTTCTGCCGGTGGCGCCCCCCCCTGCTGTTGAGGCTGTGGTATGAGCCTATGTGGCAGGAAGGCGCTGACTTTGCTGAGCAGCGTGTTTGCTGTTTGCGCCCTGGGCCTGCTGGGGATCGCCGTGAGCACCGACTACTGGCTCTACCTGGAGGAAGGCGTCATCCTTCCCCTCAACCAGAGCACCGAGATTCGCATGTCCCTCCACTCTGGCCTCTGGAGGGTTTGCTTCTTGGCTGGTGAGTGAGTGTGAAGTCTGAAACATAAAGATTATGTATTTCTATACTACACTCCTCAAGGCATATGTATCCTTGCAAAAGAGCTCTATGACCAATCTGGTAAGGGCTGTACCTGACTTGGAGTTATAAATCTACATTGTACATATTTATCATGCTATCATACTTTTTAAAGTATCTCTTTCATATTTTTAGAAACTTTATTGTGCGTTTTCTCTGTTCTACATTGAGGTTTGTGACTATTGCAGTATTTTGCCTTATATTTATTTCTATTCCTATTTGTATTTCCTGATATATTTTTTGTATGTTTAATATTTGCACCAAAAACCAAAGAAAATTCCTTGTATGTGAAAACCTACTTGGTAATAAATTAATTTCTGGTTCTGATCCCTATTCTGATTCTGATTTTTATTCTAAATCTGATTTTAATTCTGATTCTGATCTGTATCTGATATGGAGCATTTTGGTGCAAAGCATCTCCTACTCCAGGCCACTGCATCATGTCATTTTTTTTTTTTTTACACTGAATGACCAAAAACAAAACAAAAAAACCCCTCTACAACCCAGACTGTTCAACTTAAAGCTATCTCAGTCAACAGTGGGTTGTTTGACTTATGATTAGAGTCTCCAACTTTCATGGGGCAGCCCTAAATTGGCTAGTATTTACATTTCAGAAGCATAAGCAGAAGATTTTTGTTTAGTTATCCATAAAGTAAGCTCTACAACCAGTTTAAGCATTTAGCTCCAAACACACATTCAGAAATGCAGGTCCAGATTCACCAAGGTCCCTGTGCAAGGGAAGTTTGTACATTTATTCACCAAGAAATGCATGCAAAGGAACTTTTGGCACAAGCAAACTATCAGTGGATCATCAGTTAATTCAGTAGCACCACCTTGATCTTCATAAAGAAATTATTGAAATATATTCAATTATGCATATAGTTAAGAGTAATATTAACCATGACAGGTCTGCACCGGACAAAACTGTGGTGAATCTTGGCCTCATTGTCTAGTATTTGATATAACTTGTGTTGCACATGCACAGGCACCTCTGTTTCTCCTATTCCTCCCCTCCTCTTTAACCACTAGATGGCTGCAAGTATACAAGACTTGTCTTTGCTTGGTGTTTGAAACACTTGAGCATGAATATTTTAACTTTGCCATAACCTCTGTAGAGCGATAGGACCAGTACATTTCCTTTCACATTTCATTTCCACACTCTACTCCAACTGTAAGGTGCATCCTTGAAAGTGTCAAGTAGTTTTATTCCAGTTGAAAGATTGTCTTTGCTTGATGTCTTTCCTCATCACTTACCCAGTGGCTGACTCCACCAAAGGCACCTTTGATTGGTTGAGTGCTTTTTTTTTTCCTTCTCTATGACCCGCATTTCTTATCCACTATAGCACTCAACATGAAAAACGAGTACAGATGGAGAAGTTCACATATATGTGCAGTGCATGTGTCCAAACCTTTTGGCCTTTCAAAATGCCATTCCTTCCCAGCTCCAACATCACAAAGGCATGCTTGGAGGTCTTGGTTGGAAAAGAAACACTAACTGTTAGATTTTATTCTTTTCTTAGAGACACAACCCTCCAGACAAGTGTTGCCCCAGAGTAAACCAGGTATCAGCTTTTGCTCCTAATCTTTGCTCCCTCTGGTAACGGCAACAATTAACTGAATCAATGTGCTGTCTTACTCTTGTTGGATGTTATTGTAGATGTTTCCTGCTCTCCTTATTAAACTCAGCCATATTTCTGTTTGGGCACGTAAGCCTTTAAAACCTAGCCGAACTGGCTTGATTTCTTTCAAAAGGCAATGAGCAACTTAAGATGAAATGACCGGGGAATTAGAAAATGGGAAAGTAAGTAAATGAATAAACAACAAAAAGACAAAAAACTGCTTAACATTATACAAATTTTGTAAAATAATTTTAAATATGTAATTATTATTAAAATATGTTTCTGGACATTTTTCCCTAGCTTTTTAAAAATAATTTCTAAATCTACTAATTGCAATTTATGGGACGTTTATGCCAAGTTGCTCAGGGTTCAAATGTTTACTTTTTTTAAAAAAAACTTTATATATTTACATTTACGTAATTGACCATTTATCCTGTAATGTTACTTCATTCACTGTTGAGTTGTTCCATTAACCCCCTGTTTTACAACTGACCCACTCTGTCCCATTTTTAGGGTTAATCATTCAGGCAAATCCAATTGTTATTAGGTAACAGATGTTTTCCTGCCACGTAGCAGTGTAATGGGCTAATGGTCCAGTGTGTATTTTAGGGGCAATTGAATGGCCTTATTGCCCACTTAACTGTTCTGATTTGACCCAGAAACAATTACTGCACAGTATCACAGTGTGATGTTATGCAAGAGAATGTGAACGAGGTTGCATGGTGTTTTGGTTGGTATTGATGTTAGTTTGAGTTCACTGGGTGTTGGGCTGTTTTAATCCAGCATGAGTTCATGTAGAGGATGTCTGCAGCCAGCATTCAGAGTCTGTCGCTGAACAATATAGGACACTGAAATGCTTATGCGATGCATGCTGCAAGGTTTTTAGCAAGACAGACATTATTGAAATTGTATTTACATGAGTGTTATTTCATCAGTTGCAATATAAATGCTTTTTATTGCAAGTCTGGAAAAACAGTTGTACAGGAGTCCTTGAAGACTGAAAGAAAAGGAGCCATTAAGTTTGCTATGTTAAAGCATAATCAACATCTTATGTAACAATCATTGTTTCCTTGTGTTGCAATTACATTAGAATTGACAGAGACCTACAGTTATTCTTTATGTTAAAAAAAAAAACAACAACAGATCTATAGTCATGTTACAACAGACAGCGGGACTGCTAACCCTCTATGGTACAATGTTGCCTGTGGGCAACATACCCATTTTTGGCCTTCTACACTCACACAATACAACCACAGTTATGATGCAAAACTTTTTTTAAAAAACAGCAGGACCGTAGTAAAACCTTAAGCAGTGTTTTAATTTTTCACCTGACTGTCTGGAGGCCGTGCAGAGTCCCTCTTTTGCAGACTTTCTCTCAAGGAACAGCTCAGCTATTTCTCCTCACAAGAAATGTCTGAAAACGTAATTTCCTGGCCTTCATTCAAAATAAAATATAAAGAAACCCAAATTTCTAACACTTTAATGTACTTTATTTGCTAATTAAGCCATGGAAACTTGATAAAATGCAAATGCTGCCTTGAGGCAACAATGTACCATTACGGTAAATTGCAGATGTTTCCTTGAGGTAACACCATACCATTATGGATTCACCATGACACCATAACATTTTTTTTTGGTTAAAAATGACCTAAAAACCCTCCAAATGTTATCATAACATCATAATATGTACCATGGAGGGATGCATG